>NC_081362.1:8220588-8520588 GCF_030684315.1 Stegostoma tigrinum | reverse complement strand
TTCGTACGTTCACATGTACCATCCAGGACACGGCAGCTCCCTGTCCACCACCTTTCACGTTCATTCCCTCCACCAGTGATGCGTGGTGGCAGCACTGGGTACCGTCTGCGAGACACGTTGCAGCAACCTGCCATGGCCACCTTGAACCTTCCGAACCTACAAGGTCTGGCCCCTGGAAAGACACGTGCTGCAGGCATCGCGCCACCTGAGAGCTCCCCTCCAAGTAACACCCCATCGTTGTGCGGAAGAATATCACCGTTCTTTCAGGGCGCCGGGTCAGATCCTGACAGTGCCTCCCAGGCAGTGCTTTGAGAGTATATAAGGCAGCAGTTTGAGAAAATAGCTCCCAACACTTTTTTAAAGGACGTTGAATGATAGCCTTCACAGCGATATCCACATTTGGTGAATGAAGATTAAAACACAAGGACATAAAAACATTGCAGCTGGCTGGCAGAGTAACCAGGCCGACAGCAAACCTTCAGACGCCGGTGACAGAAAGCATGGCGGTTAATGCAGATTGGCACAGTATTTGTGTCCACGGTTGGATTATGCGTTGGAATATTGAGGGATGCCTCTCGGTTTGAATTGAAAACACTGCAAATACGACCAGTATATAAACAGCAATGACTACGTCCTCAGGTGGTGCCTTGGGCATTTTTGTATGCGAGGTGAAGTTGTAAATTCAAATTGTTGCAAAGAGGCACACCATATTAACCTCACCGTTTGAAGTGGAAAATTTCGAAGTTGGCTTGTTACACATTTGTTTATCAATGTATTATTAATGGCAAGCAGTAGGAACTGATCTTATAGTACTTCTGTAATCAACTAAAACAAATTAATATTCTCCCCCCCCACCCCATTTTTTTCGATTGCTTTACAATAAAACATTGACTACAGAAACTTTTATGTGGCCTAATCCAAACATGGTTTGGAAACTCCCAGTTATCTGGCATACACAGGGCAAGGAGGGAGGGCAGTGTTTACATGAATCTGCCCAGTTGCATCAGAAGTATCCATATGGAAACACATCATAGTAACACAACCAGCCAGCCCTATAGTCGTGAGATAGTAAGAACTGCCGATACCGGAGTCAGAGATAACACAGTGTGGAGCTAGAGGAACATAGCAGGCCAGGCAGCATCAGAGGAACAGGAAAGCAAGAAAGCTGACCCGAAACATCAGTTTTCCTGCTCCTCTGATGCTGCCTGGCCTGTTGTGTTCGTCCAGCTCTGCACTGTGTTCGTCCAGTAATGGTGCCTCCGTGAGAGAGGACAGTGGACAGCATTATTAGTGGCAGCTGGGAGAACTACCACTGGGCAGCTAAACATTCACGCATTGCAACGAGGCATGCCAAATTCAAGTGGATTTTTTGGTTTGAAGAAACCTGTTAAAAATGGTAAATTTCCTTTCTTAATTTTTGCCAGTTGCATGAGAATGACCAGTTGCTGGATAACAGGTAAATTTGTTGTCATGGCTATGTGAATTTGGTCCCAGTTTTTTCTATTTGTGTCCTGCCATGTGTACTTTTATTTTGGTTGGTCTAAAACAAAATTTTCGTCTTCGCAGAGGTCATGTCAATGTTTGTCGCCAGGGCCTGGAAATATCAGCGTGGGCCAGTGTTCCGGTTTTCCAGTAGCCTCAGCCAGTATCGGCACATGGTTCCTTAATCATGTGCATGTGAAGTCATGGAGGCTGACTGGGATTCTCCTGTTGGTCTCCAGTTTCCGGGAGCAGAGGAGTGGAGGGAGGGCTCAGCTGTTTGGGGAGGTGGTCTGAGTTGCTGATGTTTCCACCATAAATAGCAAAATGCTGGAAGTCTGAAACAAACACGCAGAAGGCTGGAGAAGCTCAGCAGGTCTGGCAGCATCTGTGGAGAGAATGACTAGTGATTGGAATGAGGGCCAGTGGATCTCTGAGTATGAGATTCCTTATTGGCCAAAGTTAACAGCCCCAATCAGGGAGCCCAGGCTGACAGACATAAACAGGAGATCCAGAGAGTCTCCTCCGTCTAGGGACTGGTTCTGAGCTGGCTGGTCAGAGTCCATGTACTGTGTGCATGTAAATAAAGGGTGACTTGGTGATGGGATACTGCCTTCTGGCTCTTGAAATAACTGCACAATGTAAATATTTCGAGCCTGGTTTGACTCTTCATCAGAATGTAGACTCAAATCAAGATGTTAACACTGTATCTGCCTACAAAGACAATGCCGAACCTGTTGAGTCTCTCTGGTCATATCCGTGTTTGTTCAGATCATTCTTGCCCCCCCTGGGTAAAGATGAAGTCTAAGGCCTCCCAGTGGAGAACCCTCTGTTGCACCCCCCTACGCCACCTCCTCAGTCCCACTCCAACCTCTTGTGGTGGCCTGTTTGTGTTTTGTACCTTTCAATTAAACTTTTCGAAAAGTTCTTTCTCATTGAAGAGCCACTTACCTTTCACTGCACAGCAACGCTGATTTGAAGCAAGAATCATCGGCTCTGGTTCTGCTCTCCATCTTTTCAGAGCACCTTGCTAACTGAGACAGTGTCCCAGTCAAAATTCCAGTCAGTGGCTGTCCCTTTCAGGGAATGACTCAAGGGATCCAGTCATAGTCTCGGTGCCTGGTTCCCACCTCCAGGGAATAGAATTTGATGCACACTGTCATTTTCTCTTTTGGTTTGGGATCTCCAACTGCCCCAAAGTCCAGTCACATTCTTTTGGAAATAAAATTTTATACATAAAGCAAATGTATGGCAGGAGAGAGGGAGGCAGGGAGAATCTGTGACCCTGACCTTCAGTATCACAGAAGGAGATGACACAGCTCAGGAAGATAACAAAATGTGGAGCTGGATGAACACAGCAGGCCAAGCAGCATCTCAGGAGCACAAAAGCTGATGTTTCGGCCCCAGACCATTCATCAGAGAGGGAGATGGGGAGAGGGTTCTGGAATAAATAGGGAGAGAGGGGAAGGCGGACCGAAGATGGAGAGAAAAGAAGATAGGTGGAGAGGAGAGTATAGGTGGGGAGGTAGGAAGGGGATAGGTCAGTCTGGGGAGGACGGACAGGTCAAGGAGCCGGGATGAGGTTAGTAGGTGGGAAATGGAGGTGTGGCTTGAGGTGGGAGGAGGGGATAGGTGAGAGGAAGAACAGGTTAGGGAGGCGGGGACGAGCTGGGCTGGTTTTGTGATGCGGTGGGGGAAGGGGAGATTTTGAAGCTTGTGAAGTCCACATTGATACCATTGGGCTGCAGGGTTCCCAAGCGGAATATGAGTTGCTGTTCCTGCAACCTTCGGGTGGCATCATTGTGGCACTGCAGGAAGTCCATGATGGACATGTCGTCTGAGGAATGGGAGGGGGAGTTAAAATGGTTCGTGACTGGGAAGTGCAGTTGTTTGTTGCGAAACTGAGCAGAGGTGTTCTGCAAAGTGGTCCCCAAGCCTCCGCTTGGTTTTCCCAATGTAGAGGAAGCCACACCGGGTACAGTGGGTAGAGTATACTACATTGGCAGATGTGCAGGTGAACATCTGCTTAATATGGAAAGCCATCTTGGGGCCTGGGTTGGGGGTGAGGGAGGAGGTGTGGGGGCAAGTGTAGCATTTCCTGCGGTTGCAGGGGAAGGTGCTGGGTGTGGTGGGTTTGTTGGGGTGGAGGGGGGGGAGTGTGGAGCAGACAAGGGAGTCACAGAGAGAGTGGTCTCTCCGGAAGGCAGACAAGGGTGGGGTTGGGAAAATGTGGAGGGGTCGGATTGTAGATGGCGGAAGTGTTGGAGGATGATGCTTTGTATCCAGAGGTTGGTGGGATGGTATGTCAGGATGAGGGGGCTTCTCTGAGGGCGGTTATTGCAGGGGCGGGGTGTGAGGGATGTGTTGCGGGAAATGCGGGAGACACGGTCAAGGGCGTTCTCGATCACTGTGGGGGGGAAAGTTGTGGTCCTTGAAGAACTTGGACATCTGGGATGTGCGGGAGTGGAATGCCCATCCTGGGAGCAGATGTGGCGGAGGCAAAGGAATTGGGAATAGGGGCTGGAATTTTTGCAGGGGGTGGGTGGGAGGAGGTGCATTCTGGTAGCTGTGGGAGTCAGGGGGCTTGAAGTGGACATCAGTTTTTAGCTGGTGGCCTGAGATGGAGACAGAGAGGGCCAGTTTGTTTGGCCCATCATGCCTTAACCAGCTTGTTAAACGTATTGATTTTCTGCTTTACCCATAGAATAGAATATAAGACCATAAGAGATTGGAGCAGAAGTTAGGCCATTCAGCCCATCAAGTCTACTCCACCGTTCCATCACGGCTGATAGTTTCCGCAATCCCATTCTTCTGCTTTCTCCCCATAATGCCCGATCTCCCTGATAATCAAGAACCTATCTATCTCCTTTTTAAATATACTCAATGACCTGGCTTCTACAGCCCTCTGTGGTAGTGAATTCCATAGATACACCACTCTCTGACTGAAGAAGTTTCTCTTTATGACTGTTTTAAAAGGTCTTCAGTTTACTCTAAGGCAGTGCCCTCGGGTCCTAGTCTCTCCTACCAATGGAAACAGCATCTCAACATCCCCTCTGTCCAGGCCATTCAGTATTCCCTCCAGGCCATTCAGCAAGCCATACAGTAAGTGCTGTGTGTCACCTTCCATTCTCATCTGTATCACAAGTGTGAAATGGAAATGATAAATGCCTACCAGCAGCACCTTGCTCAGACTAGGTCGTGGAAGTAAATTATTGCTTTATTTCTGAGGGAATGGACTGTACTTGTGAGGCCCTGTAAGGGAGAACTGCAGTAATTGACCATTTACACAGGTCGGCTTAGGGTTAGGATATGTCACAGAATCCTGGATGTGATCCTCATTCACTGACCAATTATGTTGGAAAAAAAACCTACAGTTTGAAACCAGGCCATTCAGCCCAGAGTCCACACTGGCCCTCTGAAGATATATTTTGGGAAAAAAAGCTTGAATAATTCCCTTCCGGAAACCGTTTTGCTCTCTTTATCAGTCTGAAAATGGGAAAATCCTGGCCTGTTGTTCTATAAGGGAGGTTTGGAAGGTTCTTGTAACATTCCCGTTCTGGATAAAGTTGAACAATCCAAATTATGATCCGAAACCTACAAATATTTGTCGCCTTCCACGTGCCAGGCATTGTACAGAATGACCCACTAATGCTCAGGTTTTGTATTCTCTGTTGCCTGACTGTTGCTGCTTGTACTTGGTGAGAACTGGCAGTCCGGATAAATCTGCAGATATCCGACATGGAATCCTGCCTCTACAATGACTTTGGAGGAGCCTGGTTCACGTTTTGGAGGGATATTCTCCCTCCTGTGGAGAAATGAACACAGATGGTGTTCTTTGCCCCAGCTGAGTTTCCAGAGAGAGTACAGTTGGAGAGGGACAGAGTGTGTGGTGAAGAGTAGCTGCCGCAGTGTTGTCGGTGGTGGAGCCTGGGCCCAGGCCCAGAGCTGAGCCAGAAAATGGGAGCTATTCCAAAGACAACCTAACTTTATTGAGAAAAGATCATAAGATGAACTCATGCCTGACTCCTTGACCTGACGCAACCTTTCCATGTTCTCTCCCACCCTTCTGCTCCTCCCACTTCACTGACCAGTTCCCACTGCTCCCTGCCTGCACTCACCCATCATCACCTACCTTCCTCAGCAACCCTCCTCCTCTCTATTTATTTTTGAGCTCTCTGCCAGGTAATCAATTAAGTCATCATTGGCTTCTCTCTCGCTGGCATTTGGTGGCCCCTTTTCAAGGTGAACAGCAAGGCCTAGCTCAAAATTTCAACAGAATATTTTTTAAAGATGCCATTGTCAATGACCCCACATCTGTGAACATTCTTCTATGGTTTCATCATGTGTTTTTTGCAAAGATATGAAGTGAGCAATTTCCTCTCCAGTTCATAATGTTTAAAACACTTCAAGAGGTAACTAGAGATAGCAAAGTGTGGAGCTGGATGAACACAGCAGGCCAAGCAGCGTCTTAGATGCACAAAAGCTGACATTTTGGGCCTAGACACTTCATCAGAAAAGAGATAACTACTCTGGTTAACAGTGACCCCAATTCGTATTCCACTGGCAGTTTTAAAATGTTATTGTTCTTTAGCACCTCAGTTCATATGGTAAATGCAGTCCCCATAAAGTATCCCCTGACTACCTCAATGGCCATTTTTCTCTCTATAAATGTTTACTGAGCATACACCACACTTCAGATGCCATGTTTTACAAGCCATCCTTCTCAAAGTGCCAAACGATATATCTTGGAATAAAAAAGTAATAATTTCAGGCTCAAAAACAGAAATTGCTAGAAAAGCTCAGCAGGTCAACAGCATCTGTGGAGAGAAATAAGAGTTAGTGTTTCAGGTCAAGTGACCCTTCCTCAGATCATTTCAAGTTGTTTTGTTCTCTCTGTATTAAAAACAAACTGAAACTATAAGTTGACAAGCACCTTCCGAATCTTTCTTACACAACCGCAAGCTGAGATTTTCCCATTTCCATTCTAGACGTGAAGGGGGCGACAGCTTCCAGAAAGGGAACCTGCACCAATGAGAGTGAGAAAGCCTGCAGGATCTCTTGGACTGGGAAGGTCTTTTCACCTGGAGCTGCAGAGGTTTGATAGAGGCAGGGCCTGCTGCTAGGACACCTTTCTCCTGGGCTTCCAGGATGGAGGAGTACTATTGGGAAGGTTTGGTGTTGTTTGGTGATGCTGTGGGGGTGGGTGGGTTGAGAAATGAGTTTAGATGACCCTTGTCTCTTAACGTCAGCCCAGGCAGCATGGGGTCCTGGACCAGGCACGAATTTACCACATCGGAGTGCCGGTCGGCAGGAATGCCGAGTTTGGGCCTTCAGCCAATTCGTGGATACGATTCTGCCTAATTATAGCCTTGGGTCAAATTTACTCAGGATTGAGATTTTTCAGGCACAAGGGGAAACAAGAAAAACGGGTCTGGTGACCTTTTCTTGGAACAAGAGTTCTGAGGAAGGAAGGGTCACCAGACCTGAAATGTTAACTCTTCTTTTTTTTCACAGATGCTGCCTGACCTGCTCAGACTTTCCAGTAACTTTGTTTTTGTTCCTGATTTACAGCATCTGCAGTTCTTTCGGTTTTTACAAGAGAAATGGGGATCTAGTGTAAATAGAATAAAGGTAAATGATCAGCCATGGTCTTATTAAGTGATGGAAATGTTTGAGAGGCTGTACACCCTTCTACCTTGATATATTATGCTGTGAAATAGCTTTTACTTACAGGAGTCAAACACTGTGACCTTAAAATGACAAAACAAGTAAAACATAGTTCTCTTGTATTGGTAGCATATTACATTATGCTTTACGTCGGCTTGCCATTCTGATGTTATAATGCAGCAGGTCCACTGACTTTCCACGATCAATTCTATTGGAAATCAATACTCTGTGAAGAAAAACAGCTAGCCCTGGCATCATCCGTTCATGTTAACACTGTCTCTGATACTGTCAAATTTCCTGTATTATGTATTATTACTCTGTCCTCCCTTCAGAACTAGCCATGCTAACCAAGCTGTCCGCAGCAGCATGTTGCAGAGTACCATCTTTTCAAGGCAGCAGTGTGCCTGTATTGGGACAGGGTTTTTTTTAAATTGCCCATGGATTCCCAGTAGCTGCAAGGGATATAGAAGAGTGAGAGGCAACTTTATTGAAACATGCAAGATTTTTAGAGGAATTGACAGGATAGATATGGAAAGGCTTTTTGCTTCCTCATGGGATATCCTTGGACCAGAGGGCATTATTTTAGCATAAGGGGATGTACATTTTTAAGACAGAAATAGAGACATTGAGATGTACAGTGCAGAAACAGACCCTTTGGTCCAACTCTTCCATGCCGACTAGCCAATTGAGTCTGCTCTAGCGTTGAGTACAATCGTGGCTGGTCAAGGGATAATTTTTAGCAAAAGTCATCAATAAACGATAGAACTCCTACATTGTTTAAATAGGCCATTCAGCCCATCAGTCATCCAAAGAGCACCCCAAGATCCAGCAGCCCTCACCTGACATTTACCTAACCTGCACTTGCCTGGATGTGACAGGCCAATTTGGCATGGCCAATCCACCTAACCTGCACACCTTTGGACTGTGAGAGGAAACTGGAACAGCCAGGGTCACAGGGAGAACATTCAAACTCCACACGGACAGTCGTCAGAGGCTGGACTCGAACCCAAGTTCACGGTGCTGTGAGCCAGCACTTCTAACCACTGAGCCGCTGCACCTTTCTTGGAGAATTGCAGTGGTCTACTTTTTGGGTCCACCTGTCACTGCAGATTGGACCTTGGTGGAGCATCCAGTAGATGTCTTCCTTGACAATGCATCACTGTGTGGTACCGCACTGAAATATTTGCTAGATTATGTTCTTGAGTGGTACTTAACTCGCCAACCTTCTGTCTGAGAGACTGATATTAACAAGGCCCACGCTGACTCCTTATAACATTCCTTAGTATATTTGGAAACCAGAAAATTAGTCCAACACTTACTCAAGAATAGTGTTACTTCTTTGAAATACATATGTCAGTGTCACTTCAATATGGGTTCAAAAAAATAAGTTTGGAATGTGATCTCTTGGCAAGGCTTAATTTTGGGAGACTGACAGACCTTAGCGATTGAAAGGCTTGACATTTTATTGCAGACATTTGACCTGTGTGCAAAAATTGTTGACCTGGTTTCAACTTTTCAATTCACGTGGAGATCATTTAGCAGGGAGAAAATGCATGATGAAGTTATCGTGACTGCCAGTGAGTAGGATGAAGCAGATTTTATTGGGCTTAGCAGCTCCTCTCTCTCGGAAGTGCTTGTTAGTTCTGATCATATGTTATGCAGCAGATAATGACGGAGAATGTGACAATTGCACACAGTTGTAGCTGACCACTGACGTTGAAGTAGCTTTTGTGAATCCAAGTTCTGCATTGTAATTACTTGTGGAGCTCTTCACTAAATTCATAATGGCTTGTGCCAGTTTTACCTTCCCTATTTAGGATGTGTGTTGAAATTCACTAATGTTGTCATGACACGGGTCAATATATTAGCCAGCTTAATGTACTTCCAAAATACTAATACCTCATTAACATGTTTAAATTGGGCTGCTGCAGTGCATGTGGAAACCTGATTACAGTTTAGGAGTAGCTGGTCTGCTTTCCACTGGTACGGGAAACCTGCCAGCGAGTGGAGGTTGGGGTTTACTTGCTTTGGGAGGCAAATGTATTTCACAGTTCTCCTTCTGGGCCAAGAATAGCAAGAATACTTCTCGATTTCTGGATCAACGCCTCTGCTCCCAGCCGAAACCGCCCCTTCACCAAGGATCAAAACACACCGCAGCAGCAGGCAACTTTGCTGCCAAAAACCCCAAAATTCAACCGTGACCATGACCCCTCAGGCCCCATACAGCAACCTCGCTAACCACTGAGCTGCCGTACCTGTTCTTGGAGAAGTGCAAGGTGCTATCTTTTGTGCCCACCTGGGAATACAGATTGCATTTTGGTACAACAAACAGAGACAGTACAATTAATGGTAGGGCCTTGGGTAAGTATTGTAGAATAGAGGGGCTTAGAAATTCAAGTACATAATTCTTTGAAGTTTGCATCACACGCAGACAGGGGAGTTAAAAGGGCATTTAGCACACTTTCCTTCATTGCTCAGTCCTTTCAGTCGAGGAGTTGGGACGTCATGTTGAGGTTGTACAGGACTTTGGTGAGGCATCTTTTAGAGTACTGTATCCAATTCTGGTTTCGCTGTTGGAGGACGGATATTAATTTGCTGGAGAGGGTTCAGAGGAAATGTACCCGGATGCTGCTGGGTATGGAAGGTTTGAATGTAAAAGCAAGGCTGGACAGACTGAGACTGTTTTCACTGGAGAGTAGGAGGTTGAGAGGACCATAGGAAGATTTATAAAATCATGACAGATACTGATGAGGTAAATGGTAGATGTCTTTTCCCTAGGATGGGGATTTCAAGACTAGGGGGCATATTTTTAAGGTAAGTGGGGAGAGTTTTAAAAAAGATATGAAGGGCAAACTTTTTACACAGGAGGTGGTTTGCTTGTGGAATGAACTTCTTGAGGAAGTGATGAATGTGGGCACAATTACAACATTTAAAAAACACTTAGAAAAGTTCATGAATAGGAAAGATTTGAAGGGCTATGGGTCAGGAGCAGGCCGGTGAGACTAGGTTAGTTTGGACTTATGATCGGCATGGGCTGGTTAGACTGAAGGGTCTGTTTCCATGCTATAGGACTCTGTGTTCCTTAAAGGTTCCTTGAGTAGTCCTGAGGAATTGAAGCAGCAAACACCTGGAAGCACCAACCTGTGATTGGATTGGAGCAGCGTAAAGCGAGTGGTGCCAGTTTGTGCGATTTCCAGTGCTGGAGGACACAGAGTCAGCTGCAGGGTGAGGACAGGAGGGAAGATTGATTTATCCGAGACCCAGGAGTTCGGGGACAACTGGGGAGTGAAGCTGCAGAGAGGAGAGACCTCCTGTAAATATTTTCAAGGAAAGAATACTAAACTAACTGGGAACCAAGAAAACTTGAACTCTTTTATTATAATGAATTCCTTGCAAATAAATATGGAGTTTCCAGCTTAAGGCTCCTGTGAAGGTCAGGAACTGTTGTATAGGGAAAATTGCAGTGGATGCTCAAGTGTTGATGTGGATAATTTAATACTGAGCAATTTAGTTTCATCAATATTTGTACTTACGTGTTATCACTGCTCAATCTATTTCAATTGTGAACTATTGAAGATGCAGTGGCTGTCTTAGAAACAAACAGATGACAATTCATCTACGGCCCAACCAGTCCATCATGAGGACTTTTTATGTTTGGTTGTATGTGTCAGTTACTTTTTAAAAAAAATATTGCTTGTGTTTCTAACTTCTGACAGTTGCCTTGTGCCAATTAAAATGCAGTGGGAGTTGGGGAAATTAATGCTTTCCTTGTGTTTTGAGGCTTTGTTTAATTGACCGCTGGTGATAATTGAGTATACTGTTGAATTCATCCAGTTGTTCCTCTGCACAAGCCTCCATGCCCAATATGTCAACACAAGTACAGAATATTACTATGTGACTACATCTCCTGAAGAAGCAATGAGCAAAAATGGAAAAAGCGCCCCGAAGACCAGTGTGGGTCTTCAAAAATCAAAACATAGTTCTCGAGTACATCTGGAAGAAGAGTTATCAGCGTTAAGGAGAAATTACTTCGACCCTGCCTCCCCCATACCTTTCCCTGTTCTAGCTCAAGTGTGGAGCTGGATGAACACAGCAGGCCAAGCAGCATCTTAGGAGCACTTAGGAGCTTTTGTGCTCCTAAGATGTTGCTTGGCCTGCTGTGTTCATCCAGCTCCACACTTTGTTATCTCGGATTCTCCAACATCTGCGGTTCCCATTATCCCTGTTCTAGCTCTGATTTCTTGCCCTTTCATGCAAAGTCTCCCTCTGTATCCACAAATCAACAAACCCCAGACTTTGGCTCCCACCTCATTCAAATTGTTGGTGAGCCTCCTCATTAGCTCCTGACCACAAACCTGAAGCTAGTGGCTTTCCCAGCCAGTTTTCAGCCTGCCAATTTAGTCAGTTGCAAAGCGAACAAAAAAAAATTAGGAAGCCGGCTGTTACGTTAAGTGGGAATGCCAAGTTCCAATCTTGCCAGATTTTCCTTTTGTCCTGTCAAATCTTTTCTGTAAGTATGATCCCCATAGATTTTATCTTCTGTTAGATGTTATATCTATCTAAAAGTTCCATTTTTCTTTCTGTTGTATTTTGTCACCATGAGCTTTACATTTATGTTGTTTTATGGTGATGACTCGTACTATGTTTTATTATTTAACACTCTGCCTTTGTTTGTTCCACCTTCTGTTCCAAAGCTCCAAGTTGCTTAGCTTTGATGTAATAAACTTGGCCTTTTCTTCTTTGGTGCTAGACTAAGTAGCCAAGACTTCTGAAAGTCAACCCTTCCTACCTACAGTAGTTGGAACTTGCAAATACGGGCAGTCTTCAGTGGGTTCAAGTCAAGATTTAAGCCATTCTAATTTTGTTTTTAAAATTCCTTCCCTGAAAGTTGGTGGTGAAGAGAGATCTGACAAACGCAATGCAAAGGAAGGATAAATTGAGACAGGAGACAGGGTGCAGCAAAGCATTCTGTTTGACTGTGGCAGTGGTGTTGTTGCCGTGAGGAAAATTGCTTTTCTTTTGGTCCTTCCAGTATAGTGCTCCGAGAGTGACTTGACATTGTACAATGTGTCAGTGCTGAGCACAATAATTGCACAACCTGGGCATGGATTTGGACCGTGATGGTAAACCTTAAGGAAGCTTCAGTGTTAAGACTGCCATTTAAGAGGTGGATCAATAACGTGGCACACTTCAATGAGACAGACAGTTCCATGGCACATCAACTTTTCTCAGCATATTACTGTGGTTACAGCAAGATAATAAAATGTGAGGCTGGATGAACACAGCAGGCCAAGCAGCATCTCAGGAGCACAAAAGCTGACGTTTCGGGCCTAGACCCTTCATCTTTGATGAAGCGTCTAGGCCCGAAACGTCAGCTTTTGTGCTCCTGAGATGCTGCTTGGCCTGCTGTGTTCATCCAGCCTCACATTTTATTATCTTGGAATTCTCCAGCATCTGCAGTTCCCATTATCTCTGATACTGTGGTTACAGCCTTGGGTTTGCAACCGAGTGCACATGACGAGCTTAAGAAGAATCAAATGCGTGAATGCTTCACGTGTCATAACAGCACATTTTCACAATCTGCTCCTCTCAACTCAACTCAACTATTTCTAACTGCTAATGGACCCAAATATGTTCCACACACTGCATTGAACATCATTGTAATTCAGTGGATCAGGGCAAAATGCAGAGTCAATTGTAGTTGAATGGGTTTGAGGGAAACCTGTCTCTACTGTGTGCACAGAGGCTTCTGATCCAGTGACGAGTTGATGAGAGTGCCACTGCAGATCTTGCTCCATCGATGAGGTCTCCCCATTTCATCTCATTTCCACCAAAAGAGCACAAAAGCTATTGTTTGCTCACCTATTTAAACTACCACAGGGATCTCAATTTTACCCGTGGCCCCTTTGCAATTGTTCCCACATTTCAGAATCGAGAGACCAATACCTCACTTTGAATTTGATGGCTGATTTTCATGAGTTCTGGTTTAATTTGGCTATGAGTCATTTCTCAGGAAACAGAGTTTCCGTGTTTTTGGACAACAGTTCAAGGCATGCTTGGGCAACTCTCACAACACAGCAGTGTGCTGAGGCACACTGGTTGAAAACCATTGAGATCGATGGCCGAAAGGTATATGGCTTTCAATATGTTCCAAATTAACTGTGACTCCCATCAAGACCACTCATTGCTGATTGTTAAGTATCATTGCTGGATGAGGGCAGGCATTCCAGCTGTAATTTATCATTGATATCCTCAACCTACCTAAACTTTCAAAGGGTTTTTGGAAATTAAACCCTTTCCACCTGCAAGACCCACTTCCCGACACGCACCATCGGCTTGAGATTGGCTGCCATCAGTGCTTTCTTCAGTGCTGAATAGGCGTCGCTGTTCAGTGGGACAGTATACACTGTTCATCTCTCTGCTACATGTGAGAGCTGCTATTGTTTTTGATCTCCATGGCTAGCCTGAAGAGAACAACGGGTGAGGTGCTCACCGTAATGGTCAGCAGCAGTACTACCTCAGACACTTAGACGCCTACTGGAGGACGACGTTCTTGTGACTAACGCAGATCCTAAACTGACCTGCATCAGCCAAGAACTTCAATCTGGCCTCAAAGTGTACTGAGATCGAGGGTCATGTCAGGGTGGAATAATCTATATTTGCTGCTTCATTCGCTCCCTGCTGCATCATCTTTCATCTCCCACCACACCGACTGTCACACCCACAGAGCCATCTCCTGTGGCGTAACTTGGGCATTGCCACAAGGTTCTTTAGTGGAAACCCCTGGGCGCTCTTCGAAATTCATAGTGCAAGCCTTGCTTTTCATGTCTTCCACCTTAATCAGCTTCTGCTCCCTTTTCTTTTTTTTTCTCCCTGTTTTGTGGGATGTGGATGCCAACTGGCATTTGTTGCCCAATTCCCTGCGACCAATGTGACTCGCCAGGCCATTTCAGAGATCACTAGAGAGTTGACCATACTCTGTGAGCCTGGAGTCACGTCCAAATCAGACTTCTCAGGACAACAGGGCTTCATCTCCGCGAAAGGCAAGAGTGAACCAGGAGGGCTTCGAGCAATAAAAAAGAATTTGGATATTTATGATGCTTTATATTAAAGTTTCTTTTTAGTTTGTGGAATTTAAATTCGACTAGTTGCTGGAGTTGGACTTAAACCCAGGACCCTGGAGCTCGAGCTGAGACCTATGAATTACTGGTCCAGTAGGATTACCACCACACTATCGTCTGCCTCCTGAATGTTTCAGTTACAGTTGGATTTCTGATCTATCTCCTCATTGCCTTTCAATATGATTGTGCCTGTGATGTTGGCCTAAATTCAGTAGCTGGCACTATGGCCAGATTCAGAAAAGTGGAAGTCCTGAAACACAAATGTCTGGACTGAGGGAGTGCTGCTCTGTGGGAGGGATTGTCTTCAGATGAGGCATTAAACTGAAGCCCTGTCTCCACTCCCTGGTGAATATAAAAGTTATGCCTAACACTTTGAAAGAAAGGAAACAACAGCATCCTGAGTGCTTTATCCTTTGAGCAACATCACTAAAAACAGAGATAACAAAGTGTGGAGCAGGCCAAGCAGCATCTCAGGAGCACAAAAGCTGACGTTTTGGGTCTAGGCCTGCTGTGTTCATCCAGCTCCACACTTTGTTATCTCGGATTCTCCAGCATCTGCGGTTCCCATTATCACATCACTAGAAACAGCTTATTTAGTCATCACATTACTGTTTGTGGGAGCTTGCTGTGTACAAATTGCTATGTTTCCTGCAGGGCATCATAGAGTACACTTAAAAAGTACTGAATTTGCTATAAAATCCTTAAGACAACCCGATGTTGCAAAAGACATGATATGAATTGAAGTTTGTTGGAAAAAGAAAAAAAAAGAGGGAAATATCCTAAAATTGCCAGCAAGGAAAACAAATCTCAAAACTGGAAAGAAAAGCCTCTCACTCACAGAGCTTCAAATGTGATGAACTTGGCTCGAGCAAATTATCCTAAGAATATTTAAATAAAGCGGTGACTCATTTATTTGGAAATAATGATCAAAAGAGTTTGATGTATGGGTTTATTTGATGCAGAAGTGATCTCAGTCTTTCCAGCATGGCATCAATGGCACTAGAAGGACAGCTCCATATTTTGCCAAGCTCTAATTTAGACTCTGAGCTGCTGCCGCAAACTCAGCCACTACTTTGAGTACAGGCCAACACTCCCGAATCAAAGTCTTATAAATTGGATATATATATGATTCCTACTCTGTGTTATCATCCAGGGTTTGGCAGGAATGCCTGAGACCAAACAGAATGAACATGAAGTCTGAGCGATGGACCTTAACACCAAAGCTGCCTTCAACTGATTGCAGCATCAAGGACCCTAGCAAAATGGGAATCCGTGGGTATCAGGGGCAAACTCTCCACTGCATGGAGTCATACCGGACACACAGGAAGATGGTTGTAGATGTTGGAGGTCAGTCATCTCAGCTCCAGGACATCTCTGCAGGAGTTCCTCAGGGTAGTGTCCTAGGCCCAATTATCTTCAGTCACTTCGTCAATGACTGTCCCACTATCGTAAGATCAGAAGTGGGGATGTTTACCAATGATTGCGCAATGTTCAGCACCGTCCGCGACTCCTCAGATGCTGAAGCAGTCCATCTGTCTGACAACATCTGGACAATATCCGGGCTTCGGCCAGTGAGTAGCAAGTAACGTGTGCCACTCAAATGCCAGGCTGTGGCCATTACGAATAAGGCACAATCAAATCACCGCACTTTGACATTCAATGGCGGCAATATCAAAGTATCCTTCACTTTCAACGCCCTGGGTGTTGCCCTTGACCAGAAACTCAACTGGACTCACCACAGAAACACAGTGACTACAAAAGCTGGTCAGAAGCCAGAGGTACTGTGGCGAGTAACCCACCTCCTGACTCCTCAAAGCATGTCCCACCATCTACAAGGCACAAGTCAGGATGGAAGACTCCCCATTTGCTGGGATGGGTGCAGCTCCAAAAATACTCAAGGAGCTTGATACCATCCAGGCCAAAGCAGCCCACTTGTTTGGCACCACACCCACAAACATCCACTCCCTCCACCACCAACGCTCAGTAGCAGCACACTTTGCTGCAGAAATTCACCCATGATCCTGAGACAGCGCCTGCCAAGCCCATGACCACTTCCATCTTGAAGGACAGGGGCAGCAGATACATAGGAACACAACCACCTGCAAATTCCCCTCCAAGCCGCTCACCATCCTGACTTGGAAATATATTGCTGTTCCTTCAGTGTTGCTGGGTCAAAATCCTGGAATGCCCTCCCTAAGGATATTGGGGGTCAACCCACAGCAGGTGGACTGCAGTGGTTCAAGAAGGCAGCTCACTACCACCGCCTCAAGGGCAACTAGGAATGGACAATACTTCTTCAGAATGAGGGTCCCGCCCCGAAACACCAGCTTTCCTGCTTCTCTGATGCTGCCTGGCCTACTGTGTTCCTCCAGCTCCACACTGTGTTTTCTCTGACTCCACAATCAACAGTTCTTACTCTCTCCAAAAAAAGGAATAACTGTGTATAAGATTGTGAGGGGCATGGACAGGCTGGATAGGATGCAGCTGGTTCCTTTAGTTGAAGGGTCACTAATAAAGGGATATAATGTTAAGGTGAAGTGCAGGGAGTTTAAAAGTGATTTCAGGAAAATTTCTTGTACCCAGAGGGTGATGGGAATCTGGAATGCACTGCCTTGGAGGATAGCAAGGGCAAGAAACCTCACAACCTTCAAAAAATACTTGGATGAGCACATGAAATGCAATAACATTCGAAGCTGTGAATCAAGTGCTGCACAGTGGGACTAGTGTACGTTTAAAGCAGTGTTTTGTCGGTGCAGATCTGATGGGCCCAAAAATCTCTTCTGTACTGTATGATCCTTTGATGGTACCAGTTTATTTGGCAAGCGTGTGTGCGCGCCTGTGTGTGTGTGCGTCCGCGCACATGTATGTGCACATGTGCATGCGTGTGTGTGTGTGTGCGTCCGCGTGCATGTATGTACATATGAGTGTATGTGCATGTGTGTGTGTGTATGTGCACGAATGTGCATATGTGCATGTGTGTGTGCATGTATGTACATATGAGTGTGTGTGTGTGTGTGTGTGTGTGTGTGTGTGTGCGCGTGTGTGCGTGCGCGTGTGTGTGTGTGCGCGTGCACACACGCACGCATTTGTTGCTGTTTTGCAGCATCTAAATTAAAATAAAGCTCAGACTAGAAAAGTATATGCCCGGTCTCTGTCTAACCAATCTTCAACCTCTGTCCTTTAACACTGTGATCGCTGAGAATGTCACCCTCATATAATTCCTTTGATAACTAATTTTTGTTCATTATCTCCAGTCTAATCCATTTTACCGATCTTGCCCTGAATGCCCATTGTTATTACGTTGAACAATGACAGTTTATAATAACCTGCACAGAAAAGACAATTGGCCCCATCCCTTCACTTTTCCGATGGGCGGGTTAGGTCAAGCTTGCCCTCATATGTTCTCACACAGATCTCAGTCAAATGCTGTTTGGAAAGTAAGTCAGGTGGGAATTCCACTGTCACCATGGGAGGTGATTACTTCTTCAAGAGCATGGGACTAGTGGGATCTTTCTCTCCTCAGTCCATGGCTGGAGTTTCCTCGGTGCTGCTCCCTCTTGAGCCATAGATTTGCAGAAACCACATTTATCCATCTGAGCAGAGTATCTCCTGTACTTTAGGGCCGAGTTGTAGTTGTAGAAATGGAGTTCAATCCATTTCTCAGTCTTTAGGTAATTTTGAAGCTTCTGTGTGCTGATTGGTTTTATTATTTTGGCGGAATCACAGAGAAATTTAAGTGCAGAAGGGGACACTTTGAGCCCACTGTCTTTAATCCTCAGCTGGATTCAGAATATGGTTAGGTGCTCCAGCATCATTGTCCTGCTCACTTCCTGGTGCCTTTATTACTTTTACTTGTCTGTGGTAGAAACACTGGGGACATGGGAATTGGAGTCAGCTGTTAACTCCCTTATGCCTGCTGCACCATTCAGTGAGATAAGGCCTGATCCTGTTGTGGTCTTGATCTCACTTTCCTGCCTGCCTCACCATCACATTCAAGTCCCTCGCCTGTTGAAAGTCTATCTAACTCAGCCTTGAGTAAATTCCATGATCTTGCCTCCACTCGTGTCTGGAGAAGAGAATGCCAGCTCTCTGAGGAGAGGAATTCTCATATCCATACTAAATGGGAAATTCTTAAACTTTGTCCCTCAGTTCCGGTCTTCCCCACAAAAAGAAACACCGTTCCATAATAACCTCAGAATTTTGTACATACTCAGTCTTCTTCCATAACTGAACTGGTGCCTTTCAAATTTTAGTTGTTCCTTAAGTTGTAAGGAGATGCTGGCGGATAAGTGGGAGTATCACTTGACTACCTGAGGAAAATATTTTGGGAACTTGGGTTTGGATTGCACCTTGGGTGATGGTGAGGTTGTGCAGGCCATTGGAGCAGCCTCTTACTGGAAGACTGTGTACACTTCTGGTCACCCTGCTAAAGGAATGGTACTATTAATTTGGAGAAGGTTCAAAAAAGATTGACCAGATTTTTGCCAGGAATGGAGGCTTTGAATTATAAAGGCAAGCTGGGACTTTTTTCCCTGGAGCAGAGGAGGTTGAGGGGTGACCTTCTTGAGGTTTATAAAATTTTGAAGGCATAGATAAGGTGAATAGCAAGTGTCTTTTCCCTAGGGTGGGGCGTTCAAAACTAGGGGACTCTTTTTTTTTAAGGGAGACGAGAAGGATTCAAAAAAGACATGAAGGGTAACTTGTTTACACAGAAAGTCGTTTGTATTTGGAATGAACTGACAGAGGTGGTGGTGGATACATGTACAGTTACAATATTTAAAACACATTTGGATAACTTCATGAATAGGGATATGGGTCGAATGCAAGCAAGTGGGACTGCTTTAGGTTGGGAACATGTTCAGTGTGATCTCCTTGGACTGAAGGGTCTGTTTCAGTGCTGCATGACTCTATGAATTTGAATTCAATTAAAGCCAGCCTAAGGGTCGCCATGTGCCCGCTACCAGTAGTTGCAAAAACAACCCCATCAGGGTCACTGATGCCCTTTAGGGAAGGAAACCTGCCATCCTCACCTGGTCTGGCTTTCTTGTGACTCCAGATCCACAGCAATGTGGTTGAATCTTAACTACCCTCTGGGCAATTAGGGATGGACAATAAATGCTGCTTGGCCAGCGATGCCTGCATTCCCTGAATGGATAATTTTAAAAACTTCTAAGTTTCTCCTGGTGGTGACCTTAAGCTTATAGCTTCTGATTATCAATTCACTGGCTGTGAAATGAGTTCACACTATTTGTCTTCTGCACCTATTTCATAATGATGAGCATTCTCAAGTCTCCACTTAACCTTCTCAGAGCTTTCCCAAGCCATCTGTGTCTATCCTTTCATCACAGGCATCAAACTAATGCTCATCTTGTTATATTTTCACCTATGTCTCAGGTGTCTTATCTTGTGAGTGTGTCTGAAAAGGCACTTGAGACAAAGATCTGCTCCACATCCTACACCAAATAACCATTGTCTTTTGCTGCTTTGTTTAGTGCTTCTTGTAGCCACTGAGATTTGTGTTTGACAGGAGGCCAATGTAGAAGAGATCAGCAAGACAACTTTGGGCTCAAGAATCATTCTCCACTTCACTTTATTATCCAGGAAAACGTGGGGACATCTGGTTAATATTCTGGACTGGTGATCATGTATGCATTTTGGTCCAGGTCCCATTATGAAGTATTTGCATGCAGAATTCATGAAAACATTTGCAGATTTGAGCACGAGAAAGAGAGAGAGAGAGAATTTTCCTTCAGTAAGTACTTATCCTAGTTACTTGTGTTGTTTTTTCATCAGTTACCTGCATGTACTCTCCACCTTTCAAATGCAGTTCACCTGGGAATTTGATTTTCTGATGCCTTTTTTTTGACTCGGTGCCATCTGTATTATTTACTGAGTCCAACAGAAAACAGTGAAAATTGGGATTGAAAATACCAACAGAAATGGAACATCACTGGTGGCAAGTGACACTAAAATAAATTGCGAATAATTGCTCATTACTTGCATCAGGTTTTTAAAGACCAATTAAACCTGTTTGTTTCGTTATTGAACAGTTCTCTGTTGCATGCTACTGAAATAAATCAGGTGCTGTTTAGACTTGTGGGACAAATTTGAATTTAAAACTGTTGGACCCTTGTGGATACTGTGACACTTCACTGGGATAGTAAGCTATTTGGAATTCAAGCCTTGATTTTCCTAGAGTCATCAGGAAACTTTTAAAGATTCTAGCAAGTATGCAGAATTCCCCGAATTAGACCCAGACTGACACAAACTACGTACATGATAAGATTAGCTATTTCTTACACATAAGTAGATTCTAAATTTGGATAAAGAATTATGAGCTGTTAGCTTACAACTTAGTTGCAACTGTAACCCAATTATTAAACCCTTCCTGTAAACCCACACACACATGCAAAATAAAATGTGGGGTGCTGTGGTTGGACAGAAATTGATGTACAGAAGGATCTTGGGGTTCAAGCCCGGAGCTCCCTGAGAGTGGCCACGCATTTAGACAGGATGGTAAAGAAGGCATATGGCAGTGCTTGCCTTTTTTGGTCAGAGAATTGAGTACAAGAGTCAGGATGTCAGATTGCAGCTTTATAAGCTTTGGCTAGGCCGCACTTAGAGTATTATGTTCAATTCTGGATGCCACATTTCAGGAAGGATGTGGAGGCTTTGGAGAGGGTGCAGAAGAGGTTTACCAAGATGCTGCCTTGATTAGAGGGTATGAGCTATTAGGAGAGGCTAGAAAAACTTGGATTGTTTTCTCCGGAGCAGCAGAGGCTGAGCGGAGACTTGATAGAAATGTATAAAATTGTGAAATGTATGGATACGGTTGGTGTTCACAATCTTTGTCCCAGAGTTGAAATGTTTAAAAATCGGGGGCATGCATTTCAGGTGAGAAGGGGAAAGTTCAAAGGAGTTGCGAGGGGCAAGATTTTTACACAGTGAGTGGTAGGAGTCTGGAACAAACTGCTGGGTGGTGGTAGAGGCAGATATGATAGCAGTGTTTAAGGAAGTTTTAGATAAGCGCATGAATATGCAAGGAATGGAGAGATATGGACCGGGGCAGGCAGAAGCAGCTAGTTTCATTTGGTGTCATGTTTGGCACAACATCGTGGGCCAAAGGGCCTGTTGCTGTGCTGTATTGTTCTATGTTCTATGAAAGACTGGGAAGGCAGTTCAGTGGTCCCTGTCCACTGGGTTTGCCAAGATGATCATTTTGCTGATCAGAACACTGCTTCTCAATCCTCCTTCTCCAGATACTTTCACCTGTTTGCATGAGACACAGGGTGACTGGTTCAGACTCATAAAGGTCTCTGCTTTGTTAAAGTCACAACTTACAAAGACTGTTGAGGGGACATAAACTGGCCACCTTCAGACGTTTACTCCAGCAAGAAAAAGCTCTGTCCCCTCTGAGCTATGATAGCTGCTGACTCAAACATTCGGACCTCCTAGCTGTCCAGTGATCTGGAAGCCAATCACATAGATGTTGGCAGGCAGACGGCCTTTGGCATTGGTCTGTGGATTAGTGGCTGGTTATCAATCAGCTACATGTCACTGATCGAATCTCCATTCACACATGGCCGTTTGGGTCCAAATTGTCTCTGCAATTTTCCCAATGTTTGAAGGAGCAGCTGTGTGAACAACACTTGGAATGAGTAACTTGCTTTTTGTAAAGTGCAACAATGCCTTCAAAAATCCTGTGCTTTTTAACCAGTCATTGTCCCCTTTCAGTCCTGAACCTAAAGTACAGAAACATGTAAAAAGATGCAGTCATTCTAATGCTTGGCTTTGTATCCAGTCTGATTCTTCCCTCTTGAAGCCAACAACGCCAAACTATGTAGCTGCTCTATGCTCTTAAATGCTGGGAAGTGACAACACAGATCTAGGCTTCTTGTCTGCCTTGAAATAGTTAGCTTTCCAATGAAACAGAGCATCATTGATTCCATGCGTTTGCTTGGTTTATTACATGAACCTACACTGGAGAGGTTGGGGGTGGAGGAGGGAGGAACAGATGATGGCACAGACATGATGGGTAATGCAGAGATCCAGGCTCATGTTCTAAAGGACAGATCACCACCACCCCTCACCTGACGTGGCATGCAATGTTACAGAAATCATGCCCGCTACCTGAAGGCTGCCTTCACATCCATCCCTGCGCGTGATCGCTGAGTGAAAGGTGCTCTTGCTGAAAAGATGAAGGTCTCCTGCTCCTAAGACAATGGGACCTATCCATATCCTGCGACCGTGAGATTAATGTGATGTGAATAGACGCACTCCTTCATTCTAGTCTCTCGTGATATCAGGGCATCAGTTTTCAAAGTGGATAAGCAGTGGTAAACTGGATGCGTTGTCCTTGGGTTCACATTGGTATAAAAATAAAACCTGCATTCTTCCAAAAACTAGGTTACACTAGTTGTAGAAAAGGCCGCTCCTGTCTCTACAGCAAGGATTGCTTGATGTTAGTTACCTCCTCCACCACTCAGAATAGTTGGGTGTTGCTGTGTCTTCTCAGGACTTTCTTGCTCTAATACCCCATCCATAATCCACTAATATTCTTCAGCAGTGAGTTGAATGATGGTTTGTGAATAGTCAGGGACATAATTTGCGTTTTGCATTGCTTTGGATAATGGTCCTGATATTTCCTGCAAAGATCCATTCTGGCACTTAGCTATGTAGTTGCATAATACTTTGGAAGGGCAATTAAGGTTCTTTATTCGTTGTTCTTATTTCCTCATTCTGTTTCTTCATAAAAGGAATGGCTTTGCGCTCAGATGAATATTTTCTTGGCTACATTTCTGCTTGTGAATTTCTTAAATCAATGCCTTTGAAGTTCTTTCCTATTTCTGCTGTTGGTGCTACAGATGTGTAGATGGAACTGCTCAGAATCTCTTGTTGGAACAATGTGTTTTGCTGCTTAATTCGGAGTTTTGCTACCATTAGAATCCCTTAACTCAATGTATTATTGTATATGTGCAGCTCTTCCCTTAATGTACACTTCATTTCTGACACTGCCTTGACACATAAAGGCCTAATATGGCTACAGTGGGTGCCTTCTGGAGGACAGGGATTTGATGATCCTCCAGGTGGCTGAGAGCTTGGCATATTTGAGCTGTGGGAGCAGGTGGTCCCCTGAGCAATGAAAATTAGAGCAGCAGTTTCTGTGGACTCCACTCCACTCTGACTGTTTGCTTCCCCTCCAGGGAAAGCTTTCTAAGGTTCCAGCAGCAAACTTGTAAGAACCTACAGATTTGAAGGAGGAGTGGGCCACTCTTGCCCTCGGGCCTGCTCTGCCATTCAATAAGGACGTGTGGACCTGCCCATTCTACTACCCCTTTCATCCCCTTGAACATCAAGACACACTTGACTGAGTGCTAATACCCTAAATTCTGTGCCTTGCCCCAGTTCTCCCCTTCTTTGTGAGCTCCCCAACAGATGACGAGCAATGCATGTAATGCCAGACAGACATGCCCAACAAAAGGGACCTGAGGGGCAACTTTTTCACACTGAGGGTGGCGCATGTCTGAAACAAGCTGCCAGAGGATGTTGTAGAAGCTGGTACAATTCTAACATATAAAAGATATTAGATGGATACATGAATAGGAAAGGTTTAGAGGAATATGAGCCAAATGAAGGCACATGGGACTGGTTCAGTTCAGGATACCTGGTTGGCATGTATGAATCGTACTGATCTGTTTCTGTGCTGTGTGACTGTATGAGATGCCTTGCCTCATAACGAGAGATCTGCTCATTGGCCTTCAATTATAGAGTCATGGAGTCATGCAGGACAGAAACAGACCGTTTGGTCCATGCCGAACATAACCCCAAACTAAACTAGTCCCACCTGCCTGCTCCTGGCACATATCCCTCAAAGCCTATCCCATTCATGTATCCATCCAAATGTCTTTTAAATGTTGTAACTATACCCACATCCATCACTTCCTCAGGAAGTTCATTCCGCACATGAACCACCCTCTGTGTAGGAAAATTTTCCCTTCGGCTTTTTAAAATCTCTCTCTTCTCACCTGAAAACTATTCCACCCAAGTCTTGAAACTCCCCTTCTGAGAGAAAAGACAACTACCATCAACACTATCTGTAACTTTCATTATTTTATAAGCTTCTATCAGGTCACCTGTCAACCTCCTATGCTCCAGAGAAAAAAGTCCTGGCCTCTCCAGCCTTTCATTATAACTCACACCTTCCATACCTGGCAATATCCTCGTAAATCTCTTCTGAACCTTCTCCAGCCTGGTAATAACCTTCTTATAACTGGGTGACCAGAACTGGACACAGTAGTTCAGAAGAGGCCCCATCAATGTCCTTTACAGCCTCAACATAATATCCCAACTCCTATACTCAAAGGACTGAGCAGTGAAGGCAAGCGTACTAAATGCCTCTTTAACTGTCCAGTCAGGCAACATCAGATGAGCAGGAAAGTCGACGTTTCAGGTCCAAAACTGGGACATTGAACTGACAGTCTTGTCCATCTCTCAGCCAAGTTTCTATAACAAGTATAACGTCCCAGTCTCATGTTCTTAAACATGCCCTGAGTTCGTCAACCTTATCTGTAAGACCCTTTGCATTGAAATAAATGCAGTTTAGTTCTTCAGGGTTACGACGCACTCCGACTCTCTCTTGTCTATCCTTTCTAATTGACGTGTTCTCTCACATTCAGAACCTACCGCATCAATTCTTCCATTTACACTGCTGCTTAGAATTCCTCCATTCACCTTCTCCATCAGTGTGAAGTCTCCCTTAATAGAACGAGGACACAAGAACCAGGAGCAGGAGTTGGCTATTGGGCCCTTCGAGCCAGCTCCACCATTCAATCTGATCATGGCTGATCTTCTCATTGCCTCAGCTCCACTTACCCAAACCCTCTCACAATAACCATTGCTTCCTTTACTATTCAAAAGTTGTCTATCTTAGCTTTAAAAACATCCAATGAGGAAGCCACAACAGCTTCACTGGGCAGGGAATTCCACAGATTCGCAACACTTTGGGTGAAGAAGTTCCTCCTCAACTCGGTCCTAAATCTGCTCCCCTTTATTTTGATGCTATCCCCCTAGTTCTAGTCTCACCCACCGGTGGGAACAACCTCCCTGCTTCTATCTTATCTATTCTCTTCATGTTTTTGTATGTTTCTATGAGATTCCCCCTCACTCTTCTAAATTCTAATGAATATAATCCCAGTCTATTCAGCCTCTCCATGTAAGCCAACCATCTCAACCCTGGAATCAACCTGGTGAACGTCCTCTTCACCCCCTCCAGTGCCAGTACATCCTATCTCAAGTAAGGAGACCAAAACTGTCCATAGTACTGTAGGTGTTGCCTCACCAGCACTCTACACAGCTGTAACATAACCTCCTTGCTTTCAAACTCAATCCCTCTAGCAATGGCGGATAAAATTCCATTTTCCGCCTTACATGCCTGTTGTACCTGCGACTCTATCTTTAAAGACACTCCAACTGTCCAACTACCTGAATCCCTGAACAATACTCCCAGCTCCTCAACCATTGATTTATCTCCTTTCACCTTTAGTTCCTTGCCTCGTTTGAGTTTGGCATTGGGAGTAAACCAGAAATTACTACTTGTAAGGTTTTTTTAAACTTCTACCTAACCTCTTAAATTCAGTCTGTTAATATGTCATTCTGACCAATGTGTCCACCGATTTATGGCTTCTCAATCTTACTTTTAACAATATGCATGAAACGTTCAGATACGTCTTTAATCCTAGCAGCAGGAAGGCAACAAACCATCCTAAATTTACACTCACACTGCCACAGAATCTCCTGTCTGTGCCCCTGACAGGAGAGTCCCCTATAACAATAATTCTACAAAATCTAGTCAAATGCGGCTCAACATTAGAATTATTCCAAGCGTCCATTGACTGGCCCTTCCATTTTCCTTGGAGCGATTAACCCCTTCAACTGTTCCAAGAACCGAATACCAATGTGTTAAAGGAATACCCAGTGGAGACGTACAGTGGGTATGAATCAAGGGATAACTGAGACCCCCGCAAAAGAAACTGCATTACCAGCCCCACTGTGTCACCGCTCTCTCTCTCTGACCAAAGTGACAGGCATCATAGTTCATCTATTTAATAGCCCTGTGTGTGAGGCTGCAGTCCATTCGCAGGCATTAGAGGAGGCTGTGATGAAGCTTTTCCTTGCTGTGCTCTCTGAATCCTGCACTTTACACAGCAGTTCCAGTGGCCATGGCCCTTCCATGCTGATTGATTTCTTTGTTTGAGGCCATCGGAGAGTTCGGCCGGAATTAGGATTGTGCTGGCAGTTGCTAATTACTTGTTCAATTAAAAGCATTGCTGGTGGATACTCCAAAAGTGGAGGAATTTGTTCCAAATTTAAAAAGTGCATTAGAAATCAGTTGCTATAGCTTTGGAGTCAATGTGGTTATAGGTTGATGTTTTAGTGCAGTAGGTGGAATGGGAAGCGAGGACTCTAAGGAGATGGGGAGAGCAATTACGTTTTAAGCAAGCATGAACAAATTCTCTGTCAAAGTGGGGGCATTGCAGTTAGCAATAACTCAGACTTGAGAGAGGGAAGGGCTGTGGTCATTTACACCTAAAGCAAGCCTTGCATGTGGTCGATGAGAAATGTTATCAGTAACAATTGCTGCGGAATTACTCAGAGATACCGCAGAACTCGCCAGGAAACTGGGTTCGATTCCAGCCTCAAGCGACTGTGCAAAGTCCACATAGGCAATCTCCCCGTGTCTGCGTAGGTTTCCTCCGGCTGCTCCGGTTTACTCCCACATTCCAAAGATGTGCAGGTTAGGGTGGATTGGCCATGTTAAATTGCCCAGAGTGTCCAGGGCTGTGTTGGCTAGATCGATTAGCCATGGGAAATTCAGGGTCACAGGGTAGGGGGTGGGTCTGGGTAGATGCTGTCCAGAGGGTCGGTATGGACATGTTGGGCTGAGTGGCCTGTTTCCAAACTGTAGCGATTCTGTGATTCTATAACTTACAGCGTGACTCTTGAAGATGTCCGCAATCAAGTGGTGCCATCTTAACTCTGCTGTGCTTTTCTCATGAATGTTACACATCAAATTCACTGAAAAATAGTTCATAATGCCATTATCAATGAAACATTAATGGCTTCTGAAGATAGAGACCATATAGAGTCAGAGATCTGTACAGCATGGAAACAGACCCTTTGGTCCAACTCATTTAAGCTAACCAGATATCCTAAATTAATCTAGTCCCATTTGCCAGTGTTTGGCCCATATTTCTCTAAAACCTTCCAATTCATGTACCCAACCAGATGCCTTTTAAATGATGTAATTGTACCAGCCTCCACCACTTCCTCTGGCAGCTTATTCTGCACACACACCACTCTCTGCATGAAAACGTTATCCCGTAGGTCCTTTTGAAATCGTTCCCCTCTAACCTTAAACCCATGTCCTCTAGTTCTGGACTCCCCCACTTCCGGGGGAAAATGACCCTTGTCTATTTACCCTATCCATGTCCCTCATGATTTTATAAATCTGTATAAGGTCACCCCTTAGTCTCCAATGCCCCAGGGAAAAGAGCACCAGTCTGTTCAGCCTCCCACTTTCGATCGAACCCTCCAACCCTGGCAACAGGTATAGTTGTAATACTGCTAATAAAGTTCATCTAGAGTTTTACAAAATTTCCTTCAGATGTTAACCTCGTCCATTCTTCCCCAAAACGCCTCCTTGGTCACTTTGTTAATATTTTTGCATCATCCTGGATTTTGCAGTCAGTGGCTAAGTGTTACCATTTGCCACTGATTTCAAAGAAAATTACTGTCGTCCAAAGATCTCATATGGTGTAGATTTCCCCTTTCTTGATGTTGGTTTCAGTCTGGAACCATGTCAAGTGGATCTCCAAGCATCAAGTTCTTGGCTTTCTCCCCATACTCTTTGATCCTTTTGGCCCTTAAAGCTGTACCCAACGCCTTCTTGAAAGCATTCAGTGTTTTGGCCTCAATCTCTTTCCGTGGAAGAGAATGCCACAGGCTTACCACTCCCTAGGTGAAGAAATTTTTCCTCATCTCAGTCCGAGATGGCCTGCTTTGTGGTAGGGGGTGTGGCTGAGGATGTAGCAGCAGCTGACAATGAACTAAGTATCTGCTCTTGGGCACAGTGTATTGTGTGAAAAGAGGTTCAATCATAACTGGTTATGCAAAGTGTGTTAATCTTGGAGAATCCCTGCATTCTAGTCTGGTTAATGATTGCTACAAACAGGGCTAGGGCCTGCGGGAAGCTGGGAAATCAGAAAGGAAGCCTTTGTAACAAAGAAAGTTCGAATTTTTTGTTTCAATTAGAAGTAAACGCTTCACTTGAGCAGAGAAAGAATGATAGTTTGTTTAAGATCATCAGAAACACAACTCCAAGCAACCCTCGCAGAAAATTCTAACGCAGAAAGTTCCAAAGGAACACAGTTAAGCAGAATCTATGTTCGTAGGCTAAACACTGCCCCCTAGGTTGTTTTACTGGATTGCAGACTGTCCTGATATATCTCAACAGCGAGGATTTCAGAATAACACACAAACCCTCTCGTTGGGTTAAGTTGTTTGTTTTGTTTTTATTACATCAACAAGTGATCACAGTTTTTTCAGAGTGTAGAAGTTACAGGTTTCTCATTATCCCAAGTCACAAGTAGAAGCACCAACCGTAGGGGCAGACTGGTACAGAATTTCAGAAGTTGGCTGATGCCAACTGGATTGACTCTTTTGAGTATGATTCAACTTGTTCATTCCATTATTTAATTTTCAAATGTTCTGTGTTAAGTGAAAGATGGTATTCATAGCTTGCCCAAGCAGGTTATCAATTCATAAATAGTGGTGTAGTAGTGAGCATAGCTACTTCCCAAGCATTTGACCTGGGTTGGATTCCTGGTTGTCAGTATTGTAGGGGTGGTACAGTGGCTCAGCGGTTAGCACTGCAACTTCGCAGCACAAGGGACCTGGGTTTGATTCCACCCTCGGGTGACTGTCTGTGTGGAGTTTGCATGTTCTCCCCGTGTCTATGTGGCTTTCCTCAGGGTGCTCCAGTTTCCCCCACACTCCATCGCTGTGCAGGTTAGATGGATTGGCCATGCTAAATTGTGCGTAGTGTTCAGGGATGTGTAGATTAGGTGGGTTATAGGGGGATTGGTCTGGGTGGGATGCTCTGACGGTCGGTGTGGGCTTGTTGGGCTGAAAGGCCTGTTTCCACACTGTAGGGATTCTATGAAATCCTTCTGATGCACTAATGACGGGTGCAAGGAGCAGGATAGAGTCCTGATTAGCCACGTTCTGGAGAGAAATTACAGCTCCACCATCACTACCCATTGGCCTGGACTACAGCAGACATGAAAAAGTGTTCATTGCTATTAGCAACTCAGAGTCCTTGGTTGGTGTGGACAGTGCCCTGCATCAATAACTTTTTAAGTCACTTCTAATAACTGTTCATGCATACAGTTCTGGTCACTGCATTATAAGAAGGATGTGGAAGCTTTGGAAAGGGTGCAGAGGAGATTTGCTAGGATGTTGCCTGGTATGGAGGGAAGGTCTTACGAGAAAAGGCTGAGGGACTTGAGGCTGTTTTCGTTAGCGAGAAGAAGGCTGAGAGGTGACTTAATTGAGACATATAAGATAATCAGAGGGTTAGATAGAGTGGATAGGGAGAGCCTTTTTCCTAGGATGGTGACGGCGAGCACGAAGGGGCATAGCATTAAATTGAGGGGTGAAAGATATAGAACAGATGTCAGAGGTAGTTTCTTTAAGGGAATGGAACGCTTTGCCTGCAACGGTAGTAGATTTGCCAACTTTGGGTACATTTAAGTCGTCATTGGATAAGCATATGGACGTACATGGAATAGTGTAGGTTAGATGGGCTTGAGATCGGTATGACAGGTCGGCACAACATCGAGGGCCGAAGGGCCTGTACTGTGCTGTAATGTTCTATGTATAGGGTTCAATTCCCGGAGAATAGAACCCTTGGTGTAGATTCAGAGTTTCTTGTTCTCCCCATGGTGGAGATTTCAGTTCTGTGATTCAGAACTGCCTTCATGTAGAAAGCTCACAAAGATGACATGTTAAGTGACTCCAGTTGTGAAAATTTAGAGCAAAGCTTTTGGACTGATTTTTCAGTAGTTAGTTTTCCAATCTGAGTTTAGCCCATCAAACAGGGCAGAGGGTGGTGTAGTGGTAATGTGACTGGGCTTAGTAACCCCACCCTAATGCTTTGGGAGGACATGAGTTCAAGTCATGCCATGATGCCCGATGAAATTCGGTAAAATAAATTCCGAATTGAAATCCGGTTTCCAATTGTAAAACCTCATCTGCCTAACCTTTCGTGAATAAAAGCTGTCCTCCTTACCTGGTCCAACCCGTAGCGATGTGATTGCCTGTTAAAGACCCTCTGTAATGTCCAAGCGAGCCATTCGGTTGAAGTGCCAATGAGACAGGCAACAATTTCTAGCGATACACACAACGTGTGAAAGAGGAATGAACATCACACGTCTTATGAATTGATTGCGAATCCTGACCATGTGTAGCTGGCCTTTCCCATCTACTGAGTGATTAATGTTGTCTTGGTCTAATTCAGCTTTAATCTGTGATGCCTGAGCAGATTGAACAATAATATTGGAGTCAGTGGGTAGTGTAAAGGAAGCCTTAAAACAATCTTGAATTTATACAGCATCTTACACATCCTCAAGGCATTCCACAGTGCCCTGCATCAATAACTTTTTAAGTCACTTCTAATAACTGTTCAATTAAAATAAATATATCTCATTGCTTGAGAACCATACCGTGCTTGGGAAGAGTTTTGCAATTAAACTTGCTGATGCAGTATTCTATTGCTAGATGCAAGATTTGACATTACGTATGTGCTTTGTTTATTAAAGAAACCGCCTTGCACAGGAGATTGTCACAAAACCTTTTTCTCTTAATCATTATTCTCTTGCAGAAGAAAACAACCGATGACTCATTCGGCAAACTAGGACACATTAATCCAGGCATACAGTTGTTGTTTGGTAAGCAATTGGTTTTTATTCCAAATAGATTATCATAAAACGTAGCAGTAGCTGAGCAATACTGAATGCAAGAATTCCTTATGGCATGTATGTCTTCACCTTAGGCGTACTGCTCCTGTAACAGTGCTGTCAGTGGACACTGCTCCTGTAATAGTGCTGTTAGTGTACACTGCTCCTGTAACAGTGCTGTCAGTGTACACTGCTCCTGTAACAGTACTGGCAGTGTACACTGCTCCTGTAACAGTCCTGGCAGTGTACACTGCTCCTGTAACAGTCCTGGCAGTCTGCACTGCTCCTGTAACAGTGCTGTCAGTCTGCACTGCTCCTGTAACAGTGCTGTCAGTCTGCACTGCTCCTGTAACAGTGCTGTCAGTCTGCACTGCTCCTGTAACAGTCCTGGCAGTCTACACTGCTCCTGTAACAGTGCTGTCAGTGCACGCTGCCCCCCTGTAACAGTGCTCTCAGTGTACGCTGCCCCCCGTAACAGTGCTCTCAGTGTACGCTGCCCCCCCGTAACAGTGCTGTCAGTGTACGCTGCCCCCCTGTAACAGTGCTGTCAGTGTATGCTGCCCCCCTGTAACAGTGCTGTTCTACTCGTGCTATATCACTGGCATTTTACTTGACAAAGGGGTAATTACTCAAGTTTGTACTGTGTATCAGGCATGGGATAAATCAAATCCAACTAGATACAGCCTTACCTGTTCAGTCTCGGTTGTCAGTACAGTGATGGGATGTCTTATTAACAGTGCTATCAAACAACAATCTGTTCAGCTATAACCTGCTCTCTGATGCCCAGTTTGGTGTCTGCCAGAACCACTCAGCTCCTACCTCATTACAGCCGTGGTTCAAACAGAGAGAAAAGAGCTGAACTGAAGAGGTGAGGTGAGAGTGACAGCCTTTGACATCAAGGCCACGTTTGACCGAGTGCGACTTTGAAGATTCCGAACCAAACTGGAATGAATGGGAATCTCAGCTGGTTGGAGTCAAAGCTGGCACATGGGAAGATGGTTGTAGATGTTGGAGGTCAATTTCCTCAGCTCCAGGACATCTCTGCAGGAGTTCCTCAGGCTAGTATCCTCGGCCCAACCATCTCTGACTGCTACTGAATCACCAAAGTGTTCTGATGCTGAAGGTGGGCATTTGGCCCATCATAAAACACCTTCCCTCCCTCATAAAGTAGAAATGTTCAATGGTGATTGTGCAATGTTCAGCACTGAATGTGGCTCATCGGAAAATAAACCAGTCTGTATCCAAATGCAACAGGGCCTGGAAAGTATCCTGGTTTGAGCTGACAAGTGGCAAGTTCCATTCATGCCACACAAATCCTAGGCAATGGCCATCTCCAACAATTGATATTCAAGAGCATTACCATCATTGAATTCTTCACTATCAGCATCCTGAAGGCTTTCATTGACCAGAAACTGAATTGAACCAACCATAGAAACACATGAGCAGGTCAGACTCTAGGAATCCTACAGCAGGTAGCTCACTTCCTTACTCCTAAAGTTTATTTGCCAATGTACAAAGCACAAGTTGAGAGTGTGATAGAATACTCCCCACCTGCCTGGGTGAGCACAGCTCCAACAATACTCAAGAAACTTGATGCCCTCCAGGACAAAGCAGCCTGCCTCATTGGCACCACATCCATTACCATTCGCTGCCTTCGCCGTTGACACTCACTGGCAGCAGAGTGTGCCATGTATGAGATGTTCCACAAAAAGTCTCCAAGGCTCTATAGGCCGCACCTTCCAAATTCATGACCACGACCACCTAAAGAGACAAGGGCAGCAGATACATGGGAATGCCTCCTGCAAGTTGCCCTTGAAAGCGCCCACTGTCCTGAGTTTGAAAGATATCACCATTTCCTCAGTGTCGCTGGGGCAAAGCCAAGAAACTCCCTCCCTGATGGCATTGTGTGTACACCGAAACGAAACAGACTGCAATGAGTCAAGAAGGCAGCTTAGCCAACCTTCTCAAGGGCAATTACAGATGGGCAGTTGGCAAAGCCCACAGTCCATGAATTTAACACAAAAAGCAAGTGCGGTCCTACATTTGACATCTTTTGAGCAGTCAAGATTCATGCCCTATAGAGAACTTCCAACAGCATATGGTACATCGGCACTGCATGGAAACTGCACTGCGGTTCTGCCTGGTCATCATTCAGCTGTTGGGTTTCACAGGGGTTACTTTGAGCCGGCGTGAATTAGTGCACACAACTTGACTGCGGGATTTTGGAAAGCCTGACTAAAATCCTGTTTTTGTTCTGTGCTATTTAAAAATTGTTTGAGAATGATGACAAATTATGGTAAATTATTGCAACTTTAGTGTCTAGGTCTCGGTCTAGGAAGCAAGTAAAAGAAAAACTACTGTGAAGTTCTTCCAACGTGGCAATTTGAAAATGAAATAAAGGTACTGACCTGTCAATATTCAGGCACAGCTTCTACTGTCATAAATAGCAAGAAGCATCTTTTGTTGCCACCGTGACAAATCAAGACACAAACACCAGTCTTGCTGAAATCATCATGAAAGTGGAAACTATTGAAACAGCAGCACAGGCTTGGCCAGCATTTATTTCCTATCCCCAGTTACCTAGAGGGCAGTTGAGAGCCAGTCATATTGCTGTGGTACTGGAGTCATGTATAGGCCAGACCAGGTAAGGATGGCAATTTCACAGAACGTACCACTGTGCAGCGCAGGAACAAGCCCCTCGACCCATGATGTTGTACCGCACATGACACAAAGCCCTTCTGCCTGACCTTAGACCATACCTCTCCATTTCTTGCGTATTTTTCTGTTCTACTAAAAGTCGCTTAAACGCCCCTATCGTATTAGCCTCCACCACCACCCCTGGCAGCATGTTCCAGACCTACCACTCTTTGTGTAAAAAAACCTGCCCCCCCCGCCCCATCTCCTTTGCACTTTTTCCCTCTCACCTTGAATGCATGCCCCCTAGTATTAGACATTACAACTCTGAGAAAAATATTCTGACCACCAACTCTATCTATACATTTCATAATTTTATAGATTTCTATCAAGCCTGTCCTCAGCCTCTGCTGCTCCAGAGAAAATGAGCTTTTCTAGCCTCTCCTTATAGCTCATACCCTTCTTTGATTTGATTTGATTTATTATTGTCACATGTACCTAAGTACAGTGAAAAGTTTTGTTTTGCATGTAGTACAGGCAGATCGTAACATACAAGGTCATACAGATCATAGGGTGCTTAGACAGAGCAAGGTATACAGGGCTATGGCTGCACAGGGGGTGCACGAAAACAAGAAGAACATTAGAACTGAAATTAGAAAGATCTGTTCAAAAGTCTATCCAGCAGAGAAGAAGCTGTTCTTGAACCTGTTGGTACCTGTGTTTAAGCTTTTGTATCATCTGCCTGACGGAAGAGATTGTAACTGTGGTGGGAGGGGTCTTTGCTGATGTTGGCTGCCTTTCTATGGCAATGAGGCATGTAGATGGGAGGACTTGAGAAAAGTCTGTAAAATTGAGATGCGTGCATAGGGTTGACGGTTAGAATTTCTTTTCCCCCAGAGTTGAAATGTCTAATACAAGGGGCATGCATTTAAGGTGAGAGGGGGGAAAGGGGGATGTGAGGGGCAAGTTTTTTTGCACAGAGAGTGATAAGTGTCTGGAACATGCTGCCCGGGGGTGCTGGAGGAGGCAGATACGATAGGGATGTTTAAGGAACTTTTAGATACCCCCTAATGTGGGCAGCATCTTGGTAAACCTCTTCTACCTTACTTCTCTATTTTTCTACTTATTCTACTCACAAAGGTAGAGCTTAAATTTTTAAACTTTGTCTTTTTACTACTTTGTACCTAAGTTTTTTGTATCTAGGTACCTTCGAATTCCTGTACTTCTACATGGAGCACATGTGACAGTAAAATCTGAATCTGAAAGTCTAAAACCATGAGGCCACTACCTCCCCATGTGCCAAAACCCACACGTCAACAGTGACAGAGAAGAGTCACAATCAAGCGTAGGCTTCTGAAAATTTGTTGGCCTTGAACATGGGCATGAGAGAAAAGCAATAATAAGCCATTGAAACCCCAGGGCGTTAGGTTATTGTGAGTTTTGTGTTCATAGTGGATGGAAACCCATAAAAGCGGAGCCTATCTTTATAGCCCCATTATTGTAAAAGTTTTATCGCTGTCGGTTTGTCTCAAAGCATGACACAGCTTGCTGACTCATAATGTCAGTTAAACCGAAGTAAAGTACCGCAGATGTCAGAAATCTGAAATAAAAGCACTGCAGTCAAATTGGTTTTGAAATGTTCCTCTCTCTCTGCCAGATCTGCTGACTTTCTCCAACACTTTCTGCTTTTAATTCCAGCATGGTTTAGTATCACAATGCGTAGGGGAGGTCCTGTGTGAGAGTTGGATCCTCTCTGGAATCATTTAGTCCGATAGCTCCACATCCATCTCGAAACTCCAATCCTGAAGACCAACCTAAATGTTTACAGTACATTCAGGAAATTTGAGCTCAGGGTCATGTCATCTGCTTTCTGGGGGCAGCAATCTGCAGAACTGCTTCTCTGACTTTTACCAGTTAGGCCTTCCCTCACTTCCCATCTCCATTGTTTTGTTCTGTTCTGTTCTGGGATTTACAAATTCCGTCTCTGATTCAAGTTCACTCAACACATAGAATCCCTCCAGTGTGGATAGAAGTCATTCAATCCATTGAGTCCACACCACCCCTTCAAGGGCATGCCACCCAGGTACACACCCCTACTCTATGCCTGTGGGCCCACATTTCCTAATCCACCTAGTGTACACATCCCCGGACACTATGGGCAGTTTAACATGGCTAATCCACCCTAAGGTGCATACCTTTTGACAGTGGGAGGAAATAGGAGCACCCGGAGGAAACCCACGCAGACACAGCCCACACAGTTACCTGAGGCTGGAATCAAACCCAGGCCCCTGGCTCTGTGAGGCAGCAGTGCTAACCACTGAACCACTGTGACACACAGGTCTGCCTAGTATCTTGAATCATTCCTTTCTTACTCCTGTCTCCCCTTTTTCATTCCCTGCGTGCTTCCCAGCATTTCAGTGTTGGCTTCCCGGTGAATGTTGTATCTGTTTTATGGTCTTGAGGATTTTCAGGAATATTTATAGACAACAGTGGGTGTTATTGCTTTCACCTTGTGATCCCTCTGGATGCATCACAGAACTGTGTGGCCAAGGAGGTTTGGATAAGACACAGGCTTCTACCAAGAGAGGTAATGGGGGATTACCATTTGCGGGAGTGGGGATGATTCATGTGGTTTTCATCACAGGGTCTTTCCTTGTTGGGCTGTGATTGGACTGCTTATGCATTACAGACCAGTAGTCACTCTAAGAATGTTGCCATGGCAATCAGTGATGTCAGGCAAGTGCTGCAACATCTGTGTGCTCTTCACAAGAAAGGTCAGATTGTTTTCTACTGAAACAGAAACCGTTACTGTGTCAAAAATTGAATGGAGTGTTGGTGCATTGTACATCAGGATGAGTTCAGCTTTGATGTTTAATTTGTCCAATTATTTTAGCCTTGCAGTTGTTGCATTTTTGCATGCGTGTCACAGCTACCGTAACTGTGGTGACGAACAGGAACTTTCATAATTGTGGGTATTCGAAGACTTTTCTGCTTGTGCACCGGCTAAATATTGATTTTCGACCGTGATCAGCCACTCGGAGTGTGTTCCGAGCGGTCCACAGACGGTCCTGAGTTTGCTGCCTGAGCAGTCAGTGAGATGGCACAGTGCCCAGTGAAAGCTTAGAGTGTCTCCATGCTGTTGCTGTTGTATTACATCAGTCTGAAGGTCCTTCGCATCAAGCTGGGTGCTCATTGGGTGTCAAGGAGGCTCCGCTATCCTCCGTTAATCATTCTGCTCTCCACCCAAAAGTAGTGAGTGGATCTCAGCTTTAATCATCTGGCTGGGTTTGGAAACTGACTGTCAACCAAAAAACGCAAATGCCAATCCCTACGTGCAGAGATGTGCAGGTTAAGTGGATTGGCCATGCTAAATTGCTTCATATTCCTCAGTGACATGTAGACCGGGTGTTTTCGCCTTGTAAAACACAGTGTCACAGGGACAGGGTAAAGGAGGTTGGTCTGGCTGTGTCAGAGGGTCAGTGTGGATTTGTTGGGCTGAATGGCCCGCTTCCACACTGTAGGGATTCTGTGATTCTTTTGAAGTGTCCGTGGTGCTTTTTCATGCCTTCACAGAATGTTGGAATGCCTGACAAGGCCAGATTTTATTGTCCATTCCATATTGCTGGGTGGCTTACTGGACCATTTCAGAGCACAGTTAGCACAGTCAGCCATATTGCTTTGGATCTGAAGTCACGTATGCGCCAGGACGCGTAAGGACAGCAGATTTTCTTCCCTAAACAAAGGATCGAGAGTAGGCCACTCAATCCATTGAGTCTGCTCTATCATTCAATAAGATCATGGCTGATCCGATTTTGATCTCAAATCTACATACTTGCATATCCTTGGTCATCTTTAATTCTGCTGAAGGAGATGAGTGAATGTAGGCAGGCAGGGGAATGGTTTAATGATTTTATCGCTAGGCTGTTACTCCAGAGACCCAGGTAATGTTCTGAGAACCTGGGTTCAACTCCTGCCACGGCACTTGGAGAGTCTAATCATGACCATGGATCCATTTCTGACCATTGGTGAGGAGGAACACGTCTGGTTCAGTAATGCCCTTCAGGGAAGGAAACTACCATCCTTACCTGGTCTGGCCTACATGTCAATCCAGACCCACAGCAATGTGGTTGACTCTTAACTGCCCTCTGGGCAATTAGGGATGGGCAATAAATGATGGTCCAATCAGTGTTGCCCACATCCCATGATTGAATTTAAAAAATAAGAGCCAGATGGGTTTAATGACAATTGGTATGGTTGCCATCACTGAGACCTGCTTTCAACTCCAGTCCTGATGAAGGGTCCCGACCTGTAACGTCAACCTTCCTGCATCTCTGAGGCTCCCTGACCTCCTGTGTCCCTCCAGCTCCACACGATATCGACACTTTCAACTCCCTGTCTATTAGGTGAATTTTAATTGTACTTGGTAGAATTTGAACCCAGGACCGCCGGCCTTTAGAATACCAGACCAAGGACACCACCACCTCCCCAGTTACTCTTATCCTTATGGATTCAGTTGTTCTGCAGAATGACTAACTACCTCATGTTCCTCCAATTTTCCTCCTTCAACAGCCAGCTCAGTAGTATTGCTTGGGCTTTTTGATGGAGCAAAGGGCCTGTTTCTGTACTGTACACCCCTATGATTCTATCTTACCAATTTAGTTGTCAACAAGCAATAGATTCTCCTCCCAACTCTGAAAATTCCCAGGATCCCCCTTGGCATGACGTTCCCCTTCCTAATCTGTACATTGGTAACTTCATGCAGATGTGGAATTGTGTTCGTTGTTGAAAGCTAACTCTCCTTTTCCGAACTTCTTCGTTGTGTCATCAGGGCTGCTTGTCCCACTCGCAGTCTTGTTTGAGCCAGCATTGATTGGGATTGGGATTTGGAAACTGCAGATTCAGTAACCCTGCCAACACTGATCTGCACCCAGTGATGGAAAAAGAGCACGCGAGGCAAGGTTTCTGCTTTTGATCATTATCCCGTGACCCCTGCTGAAAGCTGTCAGCAGATGTAGGATGAGGAGAGGATTAGGCTGGGCTGTTAGACCATAGGAAGCCATGGAGCTCAGAAGTGGATACTGCACACAGTTGGGTAAGGCTTGGGGGAAAGAACAGGGTCAGGAGGGCATTAAAGAAACACTAGTGTACAAGGAACTGGAGAATAATTCCAGCACTTTGAATCAATCGCTTGGCTCTTTTGTATCAGCTGTAGCTCAGCTGTTTGCATTATCGCCTCTGCATCTTAGGATTCCAAATTCACGTCCACTGCAGGACCTAAGTGCTGAAATTGAGGTGAACACTCTGATGCAATACTAAGGGAGTGTTGCACTGTTGAAATTGCCTTCTTTTGGATATGATGCTCAATCAAAATTCATCTTTGGGCGCGGCACGGTGGCTCAGCGGTTAGCACTGCTGCCTCACAGCACCAGGGACCCAGATTTGATTCCACCCTTGGTTGACTATATTTGTGGAGTTTGCACATTTCTTTATTTTTTCCCTTTGTTCATTCACAGGATGTGGGTGTTATTAGCTGGGCCAGCATTTATTGCCTATCCGTAATTATCCAGAGGGCAATTATGAGTCAACCACATTGCTGTGGGTCTGGAGTCACATGTAAGGATGGCAGTTTCCTTCCCTAAAGGGCATTAGTGAACCAGGAATGGATTCATGTTACCATTAGACTTTTAATTCCAAATATTTATTGAATTCAAATTCCACCAGCTGCTGTGGCAGGATTCAAACCCAGGTTTCTGGAATAACAGCTCAGTGATAATACCACCAGGCCATCATCTCCCCTTCTCCCTGTGTCTGTGTGGGTTTCCTCCCGGTGCTCCAGTTTTCTCCCACAGTCCAGGGATGTGTAGGTTAGGTGGATTGGCCATGCTAAATGGCTCTGAGTGTCCAGCAATGTGCAGGCTTGGTTGATTGGCCATGGGAGATGCAGGGGTAGGGTAGGGACTGGTTCTGGGTGGGACGCTCTTCACAGCGTCAGTGTGGACTCAATGGGCCAACTGGCCTGTTTCCACTCTATAGTGATTCTAAAAAAAAAGATTTGCCTTGTGTGGGAGATGTAGAAAATGCTACGGCACCAATTTGTGGAACAGCCTGTGTCCTGTCCAACATTATCCCTCAGTCAACTTCATCAGTGCAATTTCCTGGTCATTATTACATTGCTGCCTGGGGGATTTATCTGTGTTCAAATTGGCTGCCATGTTTTGTGCTTCACAGCAATGACTACATTTCGAAAAGTACTCATTGACTATAATGTGCTTCTGACATATCTGGTGCTTTAGTAGCATGTGAGGAGGAGGATTAGCTCCCATTTTTATAACTCCCTTTCAGTAGATCACAACAATTATTATTATTTCTTTCTTGACATGCAACGATCATAGTTCAATTAAAACCTAGTTTGTTCGAAAATTATAGAACATAGAACGTTACAGCACAGTACAGGCCCTTCGGCCCTAGATGTTGTGCCGACCTGTCATACTGATCTCAAGCCCATCTAAACTACACTATTCCATGTATGTCCATATGCTTGTCCAATGACGACTTAAATGTACCCAAAGTTGGCGAATCTACTACCGTTGCAGGCAAAGCGTTCCATTCCCTTACTACTCTGAGTAAAGAAACTACCTCTGACATCTGTCCTATATCTTTTACCCCTCAATTTAAAGCTATGCCCCCTCGTGCTCGCCGTCACCATCCTAGGAAAAAGGCTCTCCCTGTCCACCTTATCTAACCCTCTGATTATTTTATGTTTCAATTAAGTCACCTCTCAACCTTCTTCTCTCTAATGAAAACAGCCTCAAGTCCCTCAGCCTTTCCTCATAAGACCTTCCCTCCATACCAGGCAACATGCTAGTAAATCTCCTCTGCACCCTTTCCAAAGCTTCCACATCCTTCTTATAATGCAGTGACCAGAACTGTACACAATACTCCAAGTGCGGCCGCACCAGAGTTTTGTACAGCTTCACCATAACCTCTTGGTTCCGGAACTCGATCCCTCTATTAATAAAAGCTAAAACACTATATGCCTTCTTAACAGCCCTGTCAACCTGGGTGGCAACTTTCAAGGAACTGTGTACATGGACACTGAGATCTCTCTGCTCATCTACACTACCAAGAATTTTACCATTAGCCCTGTACTTTGCCTTCCGGTTACTCCTACCAAAGTACATCATCTCACACTTGTCTGCATTAAACTCCATTTGCCACCTCTCGGCCCAGCTCTGCAGCTTATCTATGTCTCTCTGCAACCTACAGCATCCTTCGTCACTATCCACAACTCCACTGACCTTAGTGTCATCTGCAAATTTACTAACCCATCCTTCTACGCCCTCATCCAGGTCATTTATAAAAATGACAAACAGCAGTGGACCCAACACCGACCCTTGCGGTATCCCATCAACCACCACCCTCTGTTTTCTTTCAGCAAGCCAATTTCCAATCCAAACTACTATGTCTCCCACAATCCCATTCCTCCGCATTTTGTACAATAGCCTATTTTGGGGAACCTTATCGAACGCCTTGCTGAAATCCATATACACCACATCAACCGGTTTACTCCCATCTACCTGTTTGGTCACCTTCTCAAAGAACTCACTAAGGTTCGTGAGGCACGATCTTCCCTTCACAAAACCGTGCTGACTATCCCTAATCAATTTATTCTTTCCTAGATGATTATGAATCCTATCCCTTATAACCTTTTCCAACACTTTACCAACAACTGAGGTCAGGCTCGCTGGTCTGTGAATAAAGAACATGAAAAAAATGGAGGTGATGACAGGGATTAAAGAATGAAAAATGTTAAAATGATTGATTTGATTTGATTATTGTCACATATACCCAGGTAGAGTGAAGTTTAGTTTTGTGCTCAGTACAGACAGATCATACCATGCAAAGATCATACAGTGATTGAACAGAGCGAGGAATACAAAGTTACAGCTGCAAAGAAGGTGCACATAAAGCAAGATCAGCATTAGATTTGAAATTTGCGAGGTCCATTCAGAAATCTGATAACAGCCGGGAAGAAGCTGCTCTTGAACCCGTTAGTACGTGAGTTTAAGCGTTTGTATCATCAGCCTGATGGAAGAGGTTATAATCGGGCTTGAGGAGTCCTTGATGATGTTGGCAGCCTTCCCACAGCAATGGGTGGAAGGGTGGCTTGCGTGATGGTCTGCGCTGTGATCGCAGCTCTGTAGTTTCTTATGGGGCAGTTGCCGTATCAAGCTGTGATTGATCCATAGAGAATATTTTCTATGGTGTATCTGTAAAAGTTGGTGAGAGCCCTTATGGACGTGCTGAATTTTCTTAGCCTTCTGAGGAATAAGAGGCATTGTTGTGCCTTCTTGACCCTCGTGTCAGCGTGGGTGGTCCGGGACAGATTGTTAGTGATCATCACTCTTAGGAACTTAATGCTCTCAACCATCTCCACATCAGCTCCATTGATGTAGATAGGGGTGTGCCCAGCTCTCTGCTTCCTGAAGTGAGAAAGGAATAAAACGATAAACAGAAACTCGGAGGCAAATTGCTGTGGAGGAAATCAGCAATTACCTATTTTGACCATGCTGTTATACAGGAAATTCCACAAAGAGTACGCTACTGAATTAGATTAGAAAAGGTCACAGAATTGGCAAATAAGAGTACATCAGACCATACTGACACCACTGTATTTTGGGAAAAGTTTTAAACTCCTTAAAGAAGTATTGGTCCCTTTTCTGGCCCTCCTGCAAATTTGTAAAGTTTGCATCCGAAAGGGAGCAGCAAATGTTGGAAGTAAGCAGCAAGTAATTCTGGAGGAACCTGTGGACATAGTACAGAAGCAGAGTTAACATTTCAGGCCACTGAATGTCTGTTAAAACCCCACAGATGTTGCCTGATCTGTGAAGTATTTTCAGCATTGTCTGTTTTCAGCCCAGATTCCAAACATCTGTAATATTTTACATTTGTCCTTCAAAAGATGCGGGAAGTTAAATGTTCCCACTCCGAATGACAGCTCCATGTAATGACCTAGATGGGTAATTCACTGTCAGAGCTCAATCTAAATGAAAAAATTCCCAGTTGTAGAAAAAATGACGAACATTTTCAACTGCTTATTGCTGACATTGGAGAAGATTGGCATTATCTTCAGAGTGATCTGAAATTTGTGTGAAAAGGTACAACCGCCACTGGATTTCCCTTTCATTTCAATTACTCTGGGCAGAAATTTATAGGGAAGTTTGAGGTGGCTTGTCTATTCTCTATCTCCCCTCAAGAAACCTTTAAATTCAGTTGGGTTTTGGCTGTGAAAAAGCGTATCAGCTCTGCAAGGATAACCTGCTATACCTGGTGCTAACAAGGGTGGAGTAGGACTTATCGTTATCGTTATAGAGCCATACAGCATGGAAACAGACCCTTCTGTTCAACATGTCCATGCCAACCACAATCCTAGACTAAACTACTCCCAGCTGCCTGCACTGGGCCCATATCCCTCCAAACATTTCTTATTCATGTACTTATCAAAATGTCCTTTAAATGTTGTAACTGTGCCTATATCCACCACTTCCTCTGGAGGTTCATCCCTCACATTGACCACCCTTTGAGGTAAAATGTTGCCTCTCATGTCCTTTTCACTTTCCTCTCACCTTAAACATATGTCCTGTGGTCCTGAAATCCCCCACCCTGGGGAAAAGAAACCTGCCATTCACCTTATCTACACCATCATGATTTTATAATCCTCTGTAAGGTCACTGCTCAACCTTCTACGCTCCAACGACAAAAGTTCCCAGCCTATCCCGCCTCTTCTTATAACTCAAACTCTCCATTCCCAGGCAACATCCTGGTAAATCTTTGTTGAACCCTCTCCAGCTTAATAATATCCTTCCTATAACTCCTCTTCAGGAAGACACCCATTTTCTGCTGCCCCTACACTCTGGTGGGCAAAACACCCAGTGATGAGCTTGCAACTGGACACACGAGGCTCCAATGGATCCTGGACCCCAGCAAGGCCAGTGGGATGTGAGCGGTATGGATGCTAGCGCCTTACAGAGGTGGTGTAGCGATGTTTGAACTGGCCTCGTGATACACAGCTCCAGGCTAATGCTCGAGTGGGACGTGAGTTTGAATCCCACCCTGGCAGATGTTGCAATTTGAGTGCAGCAAAATTTGAGGATGTGAAAAGCCAGCCTTAATAGTGACCATGTGATTGTTGTCAATTGTTGTTAAAAACTTGCCTGGCTCCCTCGGGGAAGGAAATCTGCTGTCACCTACCCGGTTCTAGCCTACACATGACACCTGACCCACAGAAGTGGGAATGACTCTGAAAAGGCCTACAGAGCTGGTCAGTTGGGCCAAGCAACAAATTCTGGCCTGATATGCATCCCATAAAAATGGAAGGAGTTGGATGTTGGAGTCATGGGAGAGGAAGTGCTTTTTGTTTGGGCTGGTGCCTTGTAACCTTTCCTCCTCATCCTTATAAAAATTGGTTTCAAAAATAAGAGCAGGCTGCCTCCTTCCACGAGCTGCCATAGTGATAATGTCATGGATAGGGCATGATTATCGGTGTCAGTCGAACCTTTATAAATTGAAGTGACCCTTAGTTCTTTCTTTAAATCTTGGGGATAGGGCAGCCGACCTGATGGCAGCGGCCCATCTCACCACATCTCCTCGTGTCACCACCTTCCCAATATCCCATATGATGGTGGCCAGGCCGGGGTGGTTGGGAAGGTGGTGAGCTGGTCGCCCCACACGCCACAAGTGCACAAACACCCAGCCCCTTGTGTTTGCCAGAATTAAAAGGTGTGAGAGGCTGGTAACTGCCGTCTTCTGGCCTTTGTTTCCGAACTTTCAAATGCAGTAGCTGCAGCTTTCTGTCGCGAGGAATTACAATGATTCAAGGAAAGGAATTGCAAGCTGGGGACGTGCTGGGATTTAATGCCCAGCCGGAGGTCAGAACATGCATGCTGGATGTGGTCTCTACTGCCACAGTTGCATTATCGTGGAGTTTGGCGACTGCATGGGTGGCTGGTTTGCAATGCAGACTGGCAGCAACAGAGCTGGCTCAATTGCTGCACAGGGTATGGGTACCATGAAGTACCCTCCTTCTCAACCTTTCCCCTTGCCTGCAGCGTGGTGACCCTCAGGTTAAACTCACTGCCAGTCCCATCTGATGGCAGTGGGACAGTGTTGACTTACGTTGCATTAGCCAGTTGCTGGATACTGTTCATGGAAGAAGCCATGTCGCCTTGATTGCAGGCAAAGAAACAGCCATTCTGTCAGCTTTACAGAGAGCCCTTTGAAACCATTTACTGCAATGTCGTGATCAGTGTTTGAATTGACTGAGTGACATTTGGCTCGGGGCATTTTAAACAGATGAGCATTTAACATTTGACAAGCACCATGGTTCAGTTCCATTGGACCATCCTTGCTTTGAATAGGCAAACTGGCAAGCTGCAAACTTCAACAATTTTGCCAATAAAAGTGAAAGGCAGAGCAAACTAAAAAAGGGGGGAAAAGTTGTGTGACTTCAGATGTGGATTTTACAAGCAGTTTTGAAAACTTCTATCAATATCAGTGGGAGCTTGGCTCTGATTTCAGAATGTAGAGGCTGATGGCAAGCACCGAGCAAAACTACTTTGCCATCCACAGATTAAATCTTTGAAAATATTGTAATGGCTGTCAGCGAAATGGAATGTACAGGTTCACTGCTCTGCTTAATTTCCTAGTTTGTTTCACTACCTTCAGCTGGATAAAGACCTTTGATTGTAAAGTAAGAAAGCTGGCTGCTGATTTAACTTGGAGGGCCAAAGCAACCATTAAATAGGGCCAATAAAATCTGGCAGAAGGAGCTGAGATCCTTTGGAAGCTGTTGCTACTAAAATGACCTGAATGACCCGGTTGAGTTTTATGAGCAGAAAACTGTTCCTCGTTGACTTACTAAAGCATTGTTGGGTGGTGAATTACAGAAGGAGACTATCCTGCAAGTTTTATTCACGCGCACCCAGTTTATGTCTCTTTTGCCAGTGGCGCAGTCAGCTCCACGTCAAATCTAGTGAGCCAGGAGACTCCCCTGCCCTAAGCGCCAGCTGGTAAACAGAGTAAGGTGCTGCACATTGACGGAGCAGCATTGAGATCTGGGCACTGAGCTTTCACTTCAGTACCCTGTCAGAAAGACTGCCCAATGATTGTGGGCATTTGCGCCAAGTGGACTGTTGGCTTCTCTTGCTCAGCGAGCATGGTTGCAGGAAACTAATTTATAGAAGGCCAGAGGAAGTCAAAAAGCATGGAAAAATTACAAATCATAGATCAAAAGACGTTGAACTCTGTGCTACCCCCTTATCCTTTATCTCAATATGCTGAGACCTCACATGGGCAGAGCCAGAGTGACAGTCACGTAGCCCATTGGCCTGTCCTGCTGTCTCTAACTTGGCTGCTGTTGCGTGGAGCTCTGTCAGTGTTCATTGCAGCCTTTTGCATACAATCTGTTGAAGATTTGAAGATAGCTGGGATAGATAATCTTCCTGCCCATCTGGAGCTGCATGCATTTATTCTGCTGGGCTGTCATTTTCTTGTAAATTGGACAGGACAATTAATGCCCTTGGGCTGGGTCTTGATGTGTTATCTTTCCAGAGCTGTGCGATAATGTGGATATTTATATCCCCCCGTTGGCTTACTTTGCGGCACTGTGTCTGTCCAGCACTGCCAGTGGCACGCAAGCACAGCAGCAGCTTGTAAGAAAAGGCAGAACACTGAAAATCTGAAATCAAAACAAGAGAATGCTGGAAGTACTCTGCAGGTCAGGCAGCATCCATGGAGAGAATAACAGGGTTGGCGTTTCCGGTCAATGGCTTATCATCAGGAATGACCCTCGCTCATTTCTGGTGGTGCAGAGGTTCGGTGTTGCGACTTTTAAACACTTTGCTGCGTCGAGGTGGACAAAGCACATGCTTATGTCAGCGCCGCAACGGAGCAGATCGCCAGCCAGAAACTAGACGCTGTAGAGCGAGGGGCCTCACTGCGCATTAAGCCGGCCAGGAGATTCCCCTGCACCTACCACCTGCTGCCAAGATGTTGCTAGGATGCGCAGATTGATGTTCAACACGTCATGGACATATTCCCCTTTAGCTGTCATGTCCTGGGAATGGGACTCAAACCTAGAGCTTCTAGTTGAGAGGCAAGGACACTACACCCATGTTGAAAAGCCTCTGGCTCCTGCCTTTTAAGTCTTTAATTTGACTCTGAAAATTATGCTTTAATATACTTTTTTTTTCAACACCGCTTCAATCACAAGTTGTTAGCAACAAGATTATTACCCCAGCACAGAGGTTGGAAGAGTATTAGTTTGCAATTTGCAGGTCCTGCTGGGTCATCAGATCTCCCACATACTGTAATTGCAAGCTTTGTTGAGTTGGCACGTTGTACATTTCTCTTCATTTCTCATTAGCTGGTGTAAGAGTTGCTTCTAATTACTACATACTTATATAGTATTCAATGGTGATAATGCTGGTAACTGTAGGGAGAAAAATAAGTGTATCCCTGACTGCCTTTTATCAGAAATAGTACGCTCATCTGGAAGCCTGTAATCGTGCATTGTGTTGCTAAATAAAATATATTCTCAGAGTCATCATGTGACACTGTTCTAGCTGTGTCACATTCAGCACTGATGCAAGCACTGTAGAAAATTGTGTCCAAAAAACTATATTAGGCAGCAGTTTGTGACTAGCTATTGATGAATGTGCATGTCAAGTTATAAATAACAGCACTTAGTGGGGGTTACTGGTCTTTCATACCTTGTTAGCTAACGTGACTGAGCAATTTTTAATCCATGTTTGACTGGGAATTTCTTTTGTTAACAATGATGAAATTGTGATTTCACATCATTATCTCTGTAATCCGAGCTCAGTCTTAATCTTTGGGAACTGTCTCTGTTTTGAATGCATTATTGAGGCATTGTGAATGCCTTTGGAACCTTAACGTTCTTGATACTGAAGTTTCACCAGAACAGGGGTTGACCATTCAGTCCCTCGAGCCTGTTCCCCAGTTTACTGAGATCATGGCTGATCTGTGATCTAACTCCATATACCCAGCTTTGGATCATATCCCGGAACACCTTTGTTTGAGGAAAAAATTATCTACCTCAGATTTAAAATTAACAACGTATCCAACACCCCTGCCATTTGTACAAGTGCGTTCCAAACCCCTCGCACCCTTTGTGTGTGGAAGTGCTTCCTAAAATCTCTCCTGAATGGTGTGGCCCTAATTCTCAGACTATACCCCTATTTCTAGAACTCCCAAACAGTGGAAATAACTTATCGTCCGGGTCATTTCCTGTTAATATACAATGTCTCAAACAGCAGCTGATGCACATTGTTTGGATTCACCCAGTATTGTATCTTGCCCTTTTGTAACAGCGTCGTTCCTTAAATTCTGAACTTCACTTTTACCTGGAGGAAAAAACCCCATTAGAAAGGCCACTTGTTGCTTTCTTTAGTGCAGTACGGGAAGCTGCTTTTTCTGAAAGGATGTGGGCATTGCTGGCCAGATCTGCATTTGTTAGCCTTTCTGAATGCCGTTCAACAGAATGCAAAGGACAGAGGGCAGTTGCTGTGGGTCTGGAGTCATGCCTAGGCCAGAGTTGGAATCGCAGAATCCCTACAGAGTGGAAGCAGGCCATTTGGCCCATCGCGTCCACACTGAGCCTCTCAAGAGCATCCCACCCAAACCCACTCCCTTACCCTGTCCCTGTCACTCTGCATTTCCCATGGTTAATCCACCTGACCCCTGCACATCCCTGGACACTTCGGGCAATTTAGCATGGCCAACCCACCAAACCTGCGCATCTTTGGACCATGCGAGGAAACCGGAGCGCCCAAAGGAAACCCACAAAGACATGGGGAAAACTCAATGCAGACAGTTGCCCGAGGGTGGAATCGAACCCCTGTCCCTGGCGCTGTGAGGCAGCAGTGCTAACCACTGAGCCGTCGTGCCACCCTCATGTCAACTGTTGCTGTGGATGTTATCATGGAGATCAGCTTTCAGTTGCAGACCTTTATTCGTTGAATTTAAATTCGGCCCTGGGCAGCTTTGGACCTTCTGGCCCCTGAGCATTGACCCGTTTCCCTGGATGACGAGGCTTGTTACACTTCCCACTGGCGAGAAAGTGAATTCAGTGTTCACAAAATATGTTTTGGTATTTGAAACTTGTAAGATTTTTAAGAGGCTCCTCAGAGTAGATTCGGAGAGGTGTTTCCTGTCGTGGGAGAACGTAGCACCAGAGTGCATCATTTCAGAGTAAGGGTTCACCCGCAGAGATGGAGATGAATCTGTGGAATTCTTTACCTTGGGCAGCTGTCGAAGCTGAATAGTAAAGTACATTCAGCTCTGAGATAGACAGAGTTTTTTAGTCCACAAAAGAAGCAAAGGGTTATTATAGGACCAAGCAGGAAACTGGAGTTGAGGATTAGCAGGTTAGCCATGATCTCATTGAATGGCAGACTTGATGGGCTGAATGGCCTTTTCTCATCCATCATCTTATGATCTCACATTCACGACATCTGACTGGGATCGTAAACATAGAAACAGCAGGAGTAGGCCATTCAGCCCTTTGAGGCTGTTCCACCATTTCATATGGTCGTGGTTGATCCTCTATCTCAATGCCGTATTCCTGCTTTCGGCCCGTGATACCTTTAAAATCGATAAATTTATCTGCCTCTTCTTTGAATATGTTGGCTGACTTGGCCTCCAAGGCATTGTGCAGTGGAGAATTCAACAGGTTTGCTGCCCTTTGGTTTTGCCTCATTTCAGGTGTCAATGGCCTACCCTCTTGTCCTGAAGCTGTGACCACTGGAGTGAGACTCCCCAGGCAGGACAAACTTGTGCTCGGCTCAAACCTTCCTCTGCACTCGGGTCCCTTTCCCTCCCCTCTCCCAGCCTGGCCTTGTTAAAACTACAGAAACATCTGACACTAGGCAGGCATTCGAAAAAGTTGACATTGAGTTGTTTCTCTGTATGCAGTGTTGCAGATGGTCCTGGTCTGCTAAGGCAATGCCATCTCCAAGTAGTGACTGCCTGGCTGTCAAGTATACCCCCTGTGTTGACATTGGGAATATTCCAGGAACGGGTCACAGATCTGGGGCATTTATTTGATTCTTGTATCAGGCACAATCCAAAACAGGGTGTTTCTGCTCAATAAATTTCAGTTCCAGTGACCCACTGATCAGGTTTTTCCAGATACAGCTGAACTTTGCAGTATCCATTCAACTGCTAAAGGGCTCTGAAGTTTTGATGCTGCCAATTACCCAGTAAGTGTAATGTTATAAAAGCCTGTCCGGGATCCGCCAGTGCAGTGTTATGCAAAATATCTCAACCTTATTAAATGACAATTCTGTGCTGGTTTTTGCACGCTACACAATTGCTCCCTTGTGCTTCTCTCCCCTTCTCCTCCCTCCACCCCATTCCATCATTGTTTTCGCCCCGATGTCTTTCCCTTCCTCTATCCCATTGCCCAACCCATGCCTCCCTGATATCAGCTGTTCCGCTACTCCTAACTCCCCTTCCCAATCCCGACTCCTTTAACCACCTCTCCCCTACCCTCCTTCTCCCCATGCCATCTCCCCGACCTCCACCTCCTTATCCCACTTCTGCCTTCAGCGCCTCCTCCAAGTCTCCCCTGCCCCTCTCTCCCCTGTCAATGTCTCCCCAACCAGCTTTTTTCTGAATTCATTTTCAGGAGAAGAATGTCACTGACTAGGCCAGCATTTATTGCCCATCCCTAATTGCCCAGAGGGCAGTTAAGAGTCAACCACATTGCTGTGGGTCTGGAGTCCCCTGTAGGTCAGAACAGGTAAGGATGTCAGTTTCCTTCCCTAAAGGACATGACTGAACCAGATTGGCTTTTCCAACAATCGATATTGGATTCATAGTCGTCATTAGTCCCTTGTTTCCAGATTCTTTTCTTATTGAATTCAAATTCCACCATCTAGTGTGGTCCTCACAACATTCCTGGGTCTCTGAGTTTAACAGTCTAGTGATAATACAACAAGGCCATCACCTCCCCCCTCCTATCCCCATGCCTTCCCTACTCCCGTCTCCCCTACATCCACCTCCCCTGCACAGGCCTTCTGTACCTGTGCCCCTTGTTCTCTCCTTCCCCCTCCTCCCTACTTCACTCTTTCACTCATTTGAAGGTCTGACCTGACATGCAGCTGCACGCATCCGACACTATAGTTTGATGCTGAGCTAAAGCAAAGTGGAAGCTGGAAGTCTGAAATAGTAACGAGAGGTGCTGGACAAACAGAAGCAGCTGTGGAGAGAGAAACAGAGCGAATGTCTGAGGTTAAACACAACTCCTGAACACGACCTCCCCTTGCCCCTGAGAACCAAGCTCTGGTGAAGCTTGGCCCAGCATCACTTTTGTTGACCATCTGTCAGATATTGCTACAGCACATTCCAGTCAAGCCCCTTGGGCTGTGTTTGGGGAGCTATTTCAATCAGTTGTTGTTATATAGTGACAGACTCCTGACCTCCCTCTGCAGTGACAGAAATAAGCCACCAAAGGGGTGTTTATAAAAATAAAACTGTGGAAAATCTACAATGTTGGCAGCAAGTCAAAAATTTGGGCTAATTGAGCAGCAACATTCCTCTTTTAACTTCTAAATAGAACAGAGGTGACCCAACTTAAAAATGCTTAATGGCGGTGTTGACTACTTGAAGCTTCTACAATAGAATGAGGTTCCTCTTTGTATCTTAATCTTTGTTAACAGTATATATTCCCCCTAAGAATAGTTTAATTTGGCAATGTAATAATGTAATGTGAAAGTATGCGGTGTCTCTTCAATAATCCTAGCAATTTTACCACCACTCTCTCTGGCTAATAGAAATAATTTCAGTACACATTGCTGTTGGGGTTCATTTCCTTTCTCCTGTGGGAGCTATCTTCATGAAACTTGGAGGGTGTACTTATTAGGCTGTTACAGATAACATTATAATAAGGTATAGTAATTAGACCTGTACCACATGTTCAAATTACATTAATTACACAGCAGACTTTCCTTAACAGCTCAAAATAGTTTTATTGCAGCCTCCTTCAGTCTATATTTTGCCTTCCATCCTCGTTCCTTCTGTTGCTTGCCTCTTTTGAATTTGTAGCTACATCTGCTCCACTTTCAGCTTCGGAACGTTCAGATGTTTAGGTAGGTTCGGCTATGACAGCTGGGGTCATGTAAGGACGGCCCACACTACTGGACCACAAAGGTGAGAGCCAGCGGGTACTTTGAGTTGTTTTAAATGCTGCAGGGAGCTTTTGATGGTGACATTAGTGCATGTGGCCAGTACAGTCACTTTGAGAGGGTCTTAACTTTACCTGATAGTTTCAGTCCTTCACATACCCCCTTCAGCTATGAGGTTCCTGTCTTCCCCCAGCACAGGCTAAAAGTAAGGAGTAACTCATTCAGGACTGAGATGTGAAAGAATTTCTTCACTCAGGGTTATGAACCTGTGGAATTCTATCCCACAGGAAGTTACTGGGGCCAGTTTGTTTGATACATTCAAGAGGGAGCTGGACCTTTGTGGCTGGAATGATCAAAGAGTATGGAGAGAAAGCGGGAATGGGATACTGAGATTGCATGGTCAGTCGTGATCTTATTGAATGGTGGGGCAGGCGCAAAAGGCCAAATGGCCTACTCCTGCTCCTGTTTTCTATGCTCCTATACATACATACATACACATACACAGACACACACATATATGCAGATACACAGAGGCAGACACAGGCGCACACACACACACATGCACATGTACACACATACACACACGCGCACACAGACACACACATGCACATGTACACACACACAGACATATGCACACATACACACAGACGTGCGCGCGCACACAGACACACACACACACAGACACACACACACACAGATGCGCACACACACACAGACACGCATACACAGACACACACAGATAAACAGACACACACACGTAAACAGACACATACACAGAGAAACACAGACAGACACTCAGACACACATGCACACACACAAGTTAAAAGAAATTGTGTGGTTGCAGAATTTGCTGTTGATGCAATAATGAGTCAAAAGACAAATTGTGAAGAGGATGAGTCTGCAAATGAAATATATGGTTAAGGGAGCAGGCAGAGGGAGTACATGGTGGGAAAATGTGAATTTGTCTACATTGTTAGGACAATAGAAAAACAGCATAAAAAGATTTCAGAGCCCTTCAGCACATAGGGTTCTGGGTGTTTATGAATCACAAAAATGGTTTGTGTGGAGTTGCTGCAAGTGATTCGGAAGCAAATGGAATATTGATGTTTGTTGCGAGGAGAGTGGATATATAAAAGTGTAGAAGTTTTTCTGCAGTTGTACAAGGCATTGATGAAACTGTATCTGGAGTGCCGTCTACAGTTTCAGTTTCCTTATTTATGAAAGGAGATTGTTGCTCTAGAAGCAGTTCAGAGAAGCCTCACTTGACTGATTCCTGCACAGAATGTAGGGGCTGTCTTTCCAGGGAGGGTCAGGCCTATATCCATAGAAGTTTAGAGGAATGAGAGGTGATCTTGTTGAAACATTAAGATTGTGAGAGGACTTGGCAGAGTGGATCCTGATGTTACCCCTTGTGGGAGAGACTAGAACCAGGGGACAGTATCTAAATATAACAGATGTCTCATTTAAAATAGAGACGAGTTTTTCTCTCTTCCCCAGGGAGCACTGGAGGCTGGGACATTGGAATATAAAGGCAGGGAGGTTTTGCTAAAACTATACCAGGTGTTGTTCGGACCACAGCTGGAATATTGTGGACAGTTTCGGGCGCCTTATCTAAGGAAAGATACACTGGACTTGCAGGCAGTCCAGAGAAGGTCCACTAGGCTGTTCAAGCGTATGTCTTATGTCTCAGGAGAGCTGTTTTTCTCCTTTTATGATTAGAAGTTTCAGATGTTGCTGTAATTGTGAAATCGGCGACAGTCATCGATCATTTTCTGACACATCACTGTCTTTTGCAAAGATTTCAAATGTGTAAGATAATGTGACACTGGCATGTCTGGACATGCTGAGACCTGCTTAACCTGCAGTTTCTGATGTGGGTGGGCAGAGCACACGTGAGTGGTGTGCTGCCAGGCCTGTGCCTATGCTAGATGCGTCCCTCAGCACCTCGTGAGTGTTTATTGCTAACACGATGTCAGCCAACGTGTAAAAGATGGAGCGAGGATTGTGGTAGGACTCACGCTGAGTAGTCTATCCATCAGCAATATCAGTTTACTTTTCCAAGCAGCAAGTGACTATTGACAGTGCCAATTTACAGAGTCAGCAGGCAGGACTCATGACTCAAAGCTTCCCCCAAAGATTGTGCCTTCTCCTGTGAAATGAAGGAAGTGGAGGATAATTATGTCAAGCAAACTCTGTAAGTAATACCAAGCCAAATTATTTTCAACCATATGATCCTCAGACGTGATTAATGAGAAAAATGATCCAGCTACCACTTTTCCAGTGAGAAGGGTCTAGGCCCGAAACGTCAGCTTTTGTGCTCCTGAGATGCTGCTTGGCCTGCTGTGTTCATCCAGCTCCACACTTTGTTATCTTTTTCAACATGCAACTCTTTTTGTAGGGCTGGGAAGTAAATGTTGGCCTAGCCAGTAACATCCACACCCCCGAACAAATTGCACGAAGCCAAAAAACTATATTTCAATTGTGAGTACTTTTTGAATCTTAGGGTTTCAAGTTCAAATCCCGCCCCAAGACTTGAGCATTAAAACAACATGAAGTATTGAATGAGTCCTACACGGTTGGAGGTGCTGTATTTTAGATGCAATCTGTCCAGTCATACAGATACTTAATGATCCCATGGTACTGTTTCAAAGAAGAGCAAGGCCATGCCCTGGCCAATATGCATCCTTCAGTTGGCATCTCGAAAACACAGTGTGTGGCCATTATCGGGTTGATGCTTGTGGGAGGTGGACATGTGCAAGTTGTGTTTCATGCTTTAAAACAGCAACTACTCTTCAGATGCATGTCATTGTCTGTAAAACACTTTAAAACATATGGTGGTTATGCAAAAGCTGTATAAACACATGTCTTTGTTTTATCCTCCTTCACCTAACGAGTTGAAGTCTCCTTGTCTGGTTGTCATGCTCTTATTCAAACACTGTGTACCTCACATATGTCTTTAATCCCTCTCATTATGTCTCCTGTCTTGTAATGATGAAGTAAATATTTCACCATTCTCTAACAATGTGTGTGTGTGGCTGTGTCTGAGTGTGTGCGTGTGTCTGAGTGTGAGAGAGAGTGTGTGCATGTGTCTGAGTGTGAGAGAGAGTGTGTGCGTGTGTCTGAGTGTGAGAGAGAGTGTGTGCGTGTGTCTGAGTGTGAGAGAGATAACATGTCTGTGTTCGTTTACATATTAATCCAAGGCCTAAAACCCTTTCACATTAACTCATGCACTGACTGCAGATACTGACTAGTGAATGAACATGAGAAAGGGACAGGACTTGGCTATTCAGTTCCTCTACCCTGTTCCAGCACTTAAATTCATGGCTGATCTGCTTCTAACTCCAACATCTATATTCCCACTGACTTGGTGATAATTTCCAGTGTTTTCCATACTTTGTTTCTGTAATTTACTCGGTTGTTCTACATGGTTGTAACCCTTTATTGATAATTAGCCCTAATATGTAGAGCTGCTTAAAAGTAAATACATAAGATAGAGGTCTCCAGCACTGAAAAAGGCCCTTGAGCCCATCAAACCTGGGCCAGTCAAAAACATACACCTAATTATTCTAATCCAATATCCCAACACTTGACCATAACCTTTTTTGCCTTGGAGTCACAACTGCGCATCTAAATATTTCTTCAATGTTATGAGGTTTTCGGCCTCACTCAGCCTTACTGGCAGTGAGTTCCAGATTCCTACCAGCATCTGGGTGAAAAAGTTTTTCCTCACATCTCCTTAAAACTTCCCAACCCTTACCTTAAATATATGCCCCCTCCATGAAGGGGAAAGATTCTTTCCTTATCTATCCTATCCACGCCTTTTAAAATTTTATGCCTCTCAATCTTTTCTGCTCCAAGGAATACAGTCCAAATCGATCCAATCTCCCTCCATAAATGAACTCCAGCCCAGGCAACATCCTGGTAAATCTCCTCTGCGCCGTCTCCAGTACATTTACATCCCTGCTACAATGTGGATTCTGGAACTGCACACAGTACCCTAGCTGTGGCCAAGGTAAACATGACCGAGGAACAGTGGAACTGCATCTCAAGCTAACAACCAGGATGGTATTTCTATTTTTGGTGCTTGCTAACTAAACTATCTGCGCACTTGACTGTTCCTCAAAGCATAATTGTTGATAAGATGCAAAGAAATATGAATTGTGCTGTTATTCAGCAAAACAGTCCTTGCCGTGCCTAACAAAAATCTTAGCAAAAGACCATTCGGTGTGACAAATAGCATTGTCTGTGTCAAATTACTCATTGGATTCAGAGCAGGCGGCTTTTCAAATGATTCTTGCTGGCAATCGGAATGCAAAAGATTTTGAATGATTCCGAAAGATGTTTGAATTGTAAATGTCAGTGGGAGTTTATATGGTCTGACACACACAAACACACACACACGTACATTTGCACAAATCTGTCATAGAACATAATTGAATTACAAAAGCATGATAGAACATAGAACTTGGAACATTACAGCGCAGTACAGGCCCTTCGGCCCTCGATGTTGCGCCGATCTGTGAAACCTATCTGAAGTCCATCTAACCTACACTATTCTGTTATCATCCATATGTTTATCCAACGACCATTTAAATGGCCTTAAAGTTGGCGAGTCTACTATGAGCCACAAAGTACCAAGAGAACCCATGGTGGGTTGAGTGAGAAACTGAAACCATTTGCCTTCATTTTCTGGATTCTGTCAGTGCACTTGACATTGTGGCATATGACAATTCAATAACATTGATTAATCATGCGAGATCATTAAGCTTCTTAGAGTAATAGAGCCATACAGCATGGACACAGACTCTTCGAACCAACCAGTCCATGCCGACCATAATCCCAAACTAACCTAGTCCCACCTGCCTGCTCCTGGCCCATATCCCTCCAAACCTTTCCTATTCATGGATTTATCCAAATATTTTTTAAACATTGTAACTGTACCTGTATCTACCACTTCTTCTGGTATTCCACACATAAACTGCTCTCTGTCTAAAACAAAAATTGCCTCTCACGTCTTATTGAAACCTTTCTACTCTCACCTTAAAAATATGCTTCCTGGTTTTGAAATCTGGGGAAATGACACCTACCCTTCACCTTATCCCTACCCCTCAGGATTTTATAAACCTCTCTAAGGCCATCTCTCAAACTCCTATACTTGGGGTGCCATTTGCAGATCCCTGGAACTTGAATCTTGACACTGCCTTTCTGGTCATACATGTGTATACACGCACACGCATACACACACACACATGCATACATTCATGCACGCACAGGTACACAAACACACACACACACACAGACACATGCACATGCCCACACACACAAGCACACACACACATGCATGCACAAGTACACAGACACACGCATGCACCTATACATATGCAAACACACTTGCACCTGTGCACATGCGCGCACACACATACACCCAGCCACAATCCATCCTCTTCCAGGCCAGAGTCACCCCTGTCCCACTGCTAGCATCTACTCCAACCGCAGTGAGTATTCCCTCGGAGAGGTGCAGGCTAAGTTAATGAGGTTGTACCTTCTGATGCTGTTGCACTATCACAGACCCGACCCTCCTGCTGATTTAATCCAGTCCATCAACATTGTGGTTCGTGCTGCCTGCACACTGAAGTTGCTGATTTGACCAAGCAGCTTGCTGAGTGCACAGCATCGCAATCAATATTAAACCAAGTCCCACTTTTTGTTTTGTATGTGGCAATGGAAAGCAGTGGAAAAACCCAACAGAGCAGGTCTGGCAGCATTTGTTGAGAGAGAAACAGAAAGATGACGTTTCAAATCCAGACTGACTCTTCTTCGGAGCTAATGTTTGTTTTTAACCCTCCCACCAGACCTGCTGAGTGTTTTTTTTCCCTGGTGATAAAGAATCACTAGTAAAGGAACACTAATCGATATTTAGCGGTAACAATAATGTTGTCTCAATAATACCAAAGAGACAGAGACTGTAGTTAAAGAGAAGTGTAAATGCAGATGAAACAAAGAGCCGTGGATGCTGGAAATTTGAGGCGGAGAGCGGAAATTTCGAACCCCTGCACTGCAGAAGCAGGCCAGAACAAGTGGCCATTTCTCATCACTCCGAGGAAATTGACACCCTCGACACTCTCAACTGTGCTCCGTTGGTGTCGATGGGGCGTCTGTTCTCCTCCTTTCTTTCTGAAGTCAATGAGCAGTTCCTTTAGTTTTTGCCAGCAATAAGAGAGAAATGGTTATCGTTGCACCATGAGAGCATGCTAAGAACACATCCTTGCGGGGGGCTCTAGTGTTGAGTGTTATTGTGGAGGAGGTGCAGTTACCTGTCCTCACTGAATGCAGTCTGTGGATCAGAAAGCTGAGGGTGCAGTTGCAGAGGGCGGAGCCGAGACCTGAGTCTCAAAGTTTTGCGATCAATCTGGAGGGGATATGGAATTGAAGTTGGAGCTGCAGTCGATAAGTCAATCTGACATAGTGTCTTTGATGTCCAGATTTTCCAGGGATGTGTACAGGCCTAGGGATATAGAGTCCAGAGTCAACCGCATTGCTGTGGGTCTGGAGTCACATGCAGGCCAGACCAGGTGAGGATGGCAGTTTCCTTCCCTAAAAGGACATTAATGAATCAAATGGGTTTTTCCAACAATCAATTCATGTTTATCATGAGATTCTCAATTCCAGATATTTTATTGAATTCAAATTCCATGATCCACCATGGCAGGATTTGAGCCTGGGTCCCCAGACTGTTATCTGGATTGATAAGCCAGAAATAATACCACTAGGCCATCGCCTCCCCCCCCCCCCCCCCCACTTGCTGACAGAAGAGGAGAATCTGACTCAGGGCCCTCGTATCGGTGGTGCTGGCTGCTTGTCTTAGGCCCTTGTCTCCTTTTGGAGTTTTGGAGGTGAGCCTTCAGTTGGGAGTAGTACTCATGCATTGGCTGTCTTTGACCTTCTAGATAGTAGAGGTTGCAGGGTTTCGAAGGTGCTTTTGGAAAAGCCTTAGTAAGTTACAGCAGTGCATCTAGTTGGTGCTACACACTACTGCTAGCATTCACTGGTGGTGAAGGTGATGAATGTTAATTGGCTTAGATGGGACACCAGCTTAAGTGTGCTGCTTTAACCAGGGTGGTGTCAAGTTTTCTGATGAAGGGTCTACGCCCGAAACGTCAGCCTTCCTGCTCCTCTGATGCTGCTTGGCCTGCTGTGTTCATCCAGCTCTACACCTTGTTATCTCAGATTCTCCAGCATCGGCAGTTCCTGTTATCTCTGGTGTCAAGTTTCTTGACTGTTATTTGAACGGTACTTATTGCCTAAGCACCTCAAGGATATGTTCATCCGAACTTGATTGTATATTGATTGAACAAAAAGGTGCCACGTTCACAGCATATTTAATCTTGCATCTCTATGTTTCCAGCATTCTAAAGAAATGTAAAGTCCCTGCCATTGTTCAAAGTAATATCTGGAACAGCAAACAGAAAGCAAGGGCTGGATACACAACAGGGCGCCTTATTAATGCAAAATGAAAAGTTGCAATCAGGGAGTGAGCGCCTTGATAGGGTGACGTTTGCAATGAATTTTGATCTCTTTCACGGTGCTTCTAAAAAATTGAAAAATGAAAAAGTACATGTTTCAGTCCAGTAACTTCTGAAATTTCTTGACTCTGTACTTTACACGGGGAACCTGTTAGCCTGATTAATTAAGATTACTGAAGTTCTGAAGGTGAAGGTAACGATATCACTGGACTATTAAGCCAGAGGCCCAGATTAGCGCACTGCGGATACTGGTTCAAATCCCACGTTGAGATGGTTCCAAGAGGTGACATTACAAACTTTTCACTGCACTCATTCCAGTGCATGTGACAGTAAAGGCTGTTGTATCACTGCTTCACCAAGATGAGGGTTTTAATCCTGGGCATTTCATAGGCATGGTAATCATAGCTCCTAATCCCTCACTGAAATTTTCAACAGAGCTGGGCCATATGCATTATTGGGCCCCTAAGCAGGACACATACATTTGTGGCAAGAATTCCAATTGTTTCACATTTTTCAGCGATATTAATAAAACATTCAATAATGCCACTGTCCATGTTTTACACCATGATCTTTTTGTTTAGTAAAAGCTGCTTGTGACAGTCGTAGTCTGTAATTACATTAGAGGCGGTCACATTTCTCACACCTCTAATGACCAAAATCCTAAACCAGTGATTAATTTGGAGGCAAGATAATGAAATGTGAGGCTGGATGAACACAGCAGGCCCAGCAGCATCTCAGGAGCACAAAAGCTGACGTTTCGGGCCTAGACCCTTCATCAGAGAGGGGGATGGGGTGAGGGTTCTGGAATAAATAGGGAGAGAAGGAGAGGCGGACCGAAGATGAAGAGAAAAGAAGATAGGTGGAGAGGAGAGTATAGGTGGGGAGGTAGGGAGGGGATAGGTCAATCCAGGGAAGATGGACAGGCCAAGGAGGTGGGATGAGGTTAGTAGGTAGGAGATGGAGGTGCGGCTTGGGGTGGGAGGAAGGGATGGGTGAGAGGAAGAACAGGTTAGGGAGGCAGAGACAGGCTGGACTGGTTTTGGGATGCAGTGGGTGGAGGGGAAGAGCTGGGCTGGTTGTGTGGTGCATTGGGGGGAGGGGACGAACTGGGCTGGTTTTGGGATGCGATGGGGGAAGGGGAGATTTTGAAGCTCGTCATGCCCACATTGATACCATTGGGCTGCAGGGTTCCCAAGCGGAATATGAGTTGCGGTTCCTGCAACCTTTGGGTGGCATCATTGTGGCACTGCAGGAGGCCCATGATGGACATGTCATCTAAAGAATGGGAGGGGGAGTGGAAATGGTTTGCGACTGGGAGGTGCAGTTGTTTATTGCGAACCGAGCAGAGGTGTTCTGCAAAGCGGTCCCCAAGCCTCCGCTTGGTTTCCCCAATGTAGAGGAAGCCACACCGGGTACAGTGGATGCAGTATACCACATTGGCAGATGTGAAGGTGAACCTCTGCTTAATGTGGAAAGTCATCTTGGGGCCTGGGATAGGGGTGAGGGAGGAGGTGTGGGGACAAGTGTAGCACTTCCTGTGGTTGCAGGGGAAGGTGCCGGGTGTGGTGGGGTTGGAGGGCAGTGTGGAGCGAACAAGGGAGTCATGGAGAGAGTGGTCTCTCCGGAAAGCAGACAGGGGAGGGGATGGAAAAATGTCTTGGGTGGTGGGGTCGGATTGTAGATGTAGATTAATTCGGAGGCGATTAGTTGTGTGTGTGTGTGTGTGTATGTATGTCTGTCTGTGTGTGTGTCTGTATGTATGTGTGTGTGTCTGTGTGTGCGTCTGTATGTATGTGCGCCTGTGTGTGTGTCTATGTGTGTGTATGCCTCTGTGTGTGTGTGTGTGTATGTGTGCGCCTGTCTGTCTGTCTGTGTGTGTGTCTGTCTGTCTGTGTGTGTGTGTGTCTGTGTGTGTCTCTCTCTCTTTTTATGCCTGTATGTATGTGTGTGTGTTTTGTGTGTGTCTGTATGTATGTGTGTGTGTGCGTGTGTGTCTGTCCGTCTGTCTCTCTGTGTATGTGTGTGTGTCTGTCTCTGTGTATGTCTGTATGTATGTGTGTGTGTTTTGTGTGTATCTGGTGTGTGTGTGTCTGTATTCATGTGTGTGTGTCTGTCTGCATGTGTGTGTGTGTGTGTCTGTGTCTCTGTGTATGTGCACGTGGGGTCTGTGTGTGTGTGTGTTTTCGTGTATGCTTGTCTGTCTCTGTGTGTGTATGGCTCTGTGTGTATGTGTGAGTCTGTGTGTGCATTTCTGTGTGTGTGTTTGTTTGTGTGTGTGTGTGTCTGTGTGTGTCTCTGTGTGTGTGTGCTGTGTGTCTGTGTGTGTGTATGTGTCTGTCTGTGTGTGTGGGTGTGTGTCTCTGCGTGTGTGTGGGTGAGTGTGTGTCTGTGTGTGTGTGTCTGTCTGTGTGTACGTGTGTGTCTGTCTGTGTGTGTTTGTATGCCTCTGTGTGTGTGTGTGTGTGTGTGTGTGTGTGTGTGTGTGTGTGTATGCCTCTATGTGTGTGTTTGTGTCTGTGTGTGTGTGTCTGTCTGTCTGTCTGTATATGTGTGTGTGTGTCTGTCTGTACATATGTATGTGTGTGTTTCTGTGTGTGTACTTGCATGTCTATGTACAGGAATGTGTGTGACTGTGTGTGCATGTGTCTGTGTGTGTGGGTGTGCCTATGTGTGCATGGGTGTGTGAGTCTGTCTGTCTGCACGTGTGTGTCTCTGTGCCTGTGCATGCATGTGTGTCTCTTGGTGTTTGTTCTCAAGAGTACAACAGTTCAGCAGTACGATGAGTTTTATCCAGAGCTTTACTGTGCTAACAGGCAAGCCATGGTAAGAGAAAGCGTGGTCACTAAGGATATGCAGCTATCCACTGGTAGAGCAGGCGAGTAGCACTGAGATGCATCTGGTCCAATCGATGACGTGGGTGCCTGTCTGCGTGTGTAAAACCATTCCTGCTGCAGTCTTTCAATGCCACTTGCCAAGGCACCCTCCAGCGTAGGACTGTGCTTCCTGAGGGGGTCTGCAAGTGGATCGGAGAGGGGCCACAGTCATCAGGAGAGATCAGCAAGTGTCAGATGTCAGCAAGGGGTCCAGGCATTTCCCCTCTGTGATCCCATTTGGATGCTTGACCCCTTGCTGAGCAGGGAGGTGCATTTGGTTGGTGCCCCTGGTCCTGCCCTGAGATGCTGTTTGTTGTGGAGCGCCTGGGGTCTCCTCGCAGTTAGTCGTGAGATGAAGTTACCAGATACCTGACTGGCGCAATTTCTCAAAGCCTAGCCTGGTCGACGCGTTTGGTAAGATAGGAGGCTGAATGCCTGACGAGGTGGTTTGCAGCATGAACAAAGGGTTTACAAGGCTGTAACCCCATTCGGTTAGCGACTCCCCACTGCCTCGTGAGGAATTCGCCTCGCTGCTCAGAAAGTGCAGCAGCGTTCCAGAGAGATGCTCCTGAATTTGGGGTGGGAGTCACAGGGACTTCTCGCACAATCCTGCCACAAACCTCACTGTAGCCCAGATAATAAAATGTGAGGCTGGATGAACACAGCAGGCCCAGCAGCATCTCAGGAGCACAAAAGCTGACGTTTCGGGCCTGGACCCTTCATCAGAGATGCTGCTGGGCCTGCTGTGTTCATCCAGCCTCACATTTTGTTATCTTGGATTCTCCAGCATCTGCAGTTCCCATTATCTCTAATCACTGTAGCCCACATCGCTCCGATCCCTATAAGATTCACTCATTCTTCCTGAAAGAGTTAATGTGGGAGACTGCATTCAGCTCCAATCTGATGATGCCAAACAACTTTGAATAAGGAAAGAGGAATCTGCTGTGAGATCCCAGTGGGCATGGACGAGTCATCTCTGACTCCTGATAGTCCTGGTAACAATGCTTAACTAGCCACTGAACCTTATACTTGTTGCCATAATGCAATAAACCACATTTAGTCATGAAAGCAAGTGCCTCTTCTTGTTCAGACTCACCAATGCTTCCCAAGCATTTCTCCTCTGTGATCCCATTTGGATGCTTGACCCCTTGCTGAGCAGGGAGGAGAAGGCCAATGGTCATCAGCCATTGCAACCAACTCAAGATCCCACTTTGGAAAATCCAAGTATCAAGAGGGAGGATTGGTGGCAACACACCCCCAACTATTAGTTAGCAGAAACAAAAAGAAGTTGCTGGAAAAATTCAGCAGGTCTGGCAGCACCTGTGGAGAGAAATCAGAGTTCACCTTTCAGGGGTGCAGTGGCCCCTTCTTCAGAATGGATAAGTTAGTAGTGTTGGTTTTGTGCTTTAACAGCCTCTGAGACTGTGAGGGCTAGCCTATTGATAAAGAGGTGACAGTGGTGCCATGGTAATATCATTGGACAAGCAATCCCAAACGCCAGACTAATGTTTTGAGAAGGTCGGTTCGAATGACAAGATGGGCCAGACTGTGAAATCTGAATTCAATGAAAAGCTGGCCTAATGGTGACCCTGCAATCACTGTTGTTAAAACCCCATCTGGTTAACCATTGTCCTTGAACAAAGGGAGGTCTTCCTTCCTTCCTTCCTTCCTTCTCTGGCCTGCCCCACGTCTGATTTCAGGCACACAGCAATGTGGTTGATTCCCATCAGTCCTCTGACTCCAGCTCACCAGATTAAGGACATTTAGGGATGGACAATAAATACTGGCCCAGCCAGCACAATCCACATGCCATCAAACAATAAAATATTGTTGGACCCTGTGTCTGCGTGTAGTGGAAATATGAAAAATGCTGTCCCTACTCTTCCTCACTTTTGGCATTGTGTGCACTGCACTTGTAAGTTTATTTTCATTAGAAACATGGGTGATAGGGTGATAGAGGAAGAAAGCTTTTAAAAATAATAAATGCGAGACACAGTGGGAGTAGAGAAGAGGAGCAGGGGAATCTGCGTGCGGTGGATCACTGTCAGATGTCATGGAAGGAATTTTACTCTTCCCCCTCCTCCAAATACGGTATGTGGGCTGTGTATCGATGGAAGGTGCTGATGGGAGATAAGCCTGTGACAAGTTTCCATTACTATTATTCTGTTAATTCTCATGCACAAAGCATGCATTTGGTCGCTGCATGGAATTTTCTCTTGAGCTTTTCTCTCGTTAATCCAAAAATATTTGGTGTGTTTGATATTAAACAACCGAGAGCTGCTGCTATTTCTTTTCTGCCTGGCTTAGATCGTGTGTCACCATGCTCCAAAATGACATTTGTAAGCCGCTAAATATGTCTGTGATGGATCGATCCATGGTCGTGTATGACCTTGAATGATTTTTGAGCAGAAAGGTTTTGAGATCTGTCTTCGTTTTTAAGGACTATATATGAGACACACTCGCACTTCATACAAGGGCATGATATATGTGATTTTTTTTAGCAGAGATTAAAAGGGGAAATGATATTTAGAAAGAAATGTATTCAAAATCAGATTTGAATACACTTCTGTTTATTTGGCGTTTGGCAGGGAGTCACCAGGTAGCACATGCATAGCATAATGATTGCTGCCAGAGTAGGATACACACACAATAGAACATCTTGAGCAAACTGAACACCACCAGCCTATTAGGGGAATTCAAGAGGGAGAGAAATTGCAGGACAAGTCGTGCTCCAGTTTGTGTTTTGCATGAATGTGGATCAATTTGTGGCACGAGTAAAGGTATTGATATGTTTTGTTTTTGTGCTTTACCAGTCTCATTTAACTGGTTTGACTGGTGTTTCGTGTCAGCCGTGATGATTGGAAGTTGTTGGAAGTTTGCCTCAGAATAAGGATGTAGAATAAGAACTGGAAGATTTATTTTGTAATTTGGAGTTGTGCACTAGTTGTTGCACAGAAGGAGGTTAGTTCAGTTTTCTGCGAGAGAAGAGATTTGGTCGCACTCCTCCCGTCCTTTCCCCCATCACCCTGCAAATTCTTGCCTTCATGTGCTCATGCAGCTACCAGTTTCAAACCACAACTGAATCTTCTCCCACCAACCATTCAGGTATCCATGTCCAGTTTGTGGCCACTTCCTGCATGAAAGTAAGTTTTCCTCTCATGCAAACCTTGCTCCTTTTGCTGGTCTTTCTAAATCTGTACGCTGTGCCTCTTAATCCTTGCACCAACATCCTCCTAGCCATCTACTCTGTCAAGACCTCTCAGAGCTTTGGACTCATCTATCAAGCCCCTTTCTCAGACTCTCCGTTCTCCAAGGTTAGCAGCCCACGTTTCCCCCATCTACCCATGCAACCAAAGCCCCTCATTGTCATAAACCCTTTCGATTTGTCTTTCTGTATTTGTAGTCCGGTGTCTCGTTCAAAATTTTAACAAATTGCTTAAAATGGGCATTATGATTTTCTGAGATAATGGGAACTGCAGATGCTGGAGAACCAGAGATAACAAAGTGTGGAGCTGGATGAACACAGCAGGCCAAGCAGCATCTTAGGAGTAGATGCTGCTGGGCCTGCTGTGTTCTTCCAGCTCCACACTTTATTATGATTTTCTGGCTTTGATGTCTAAAGTATTGAGAAGTGGATTATTATTTGCAGCTAAGGAGATATTTTGATTAAATGATCTTATTGTTAGTAACAATTAAACCAATTAACCACCGTATTCTGAGGCATCTGTTGGTAAATGGGTTACTCCATCAAGTTCTTACAAGAAGTGCCTGGATTAGTAAAAAGATTCTAATCTCAGATATAAAGATGAAAAGCTCCATATCTAGGACCTGAATCTTGTACTGATCTAGGTATTACGGCTGAGAACTGCAGAAAGTAAACAGTTGCTAACAGACGCCTTTTAGATTCAACTTAGATGCAGGAAAAATGCTGCTAAAATGTCATGAATTTCTGATTGTTGAGCTTAAGTCTGTGCCCGACACTGCATTTCATGAGCGAAAGTATCAGGCTTGTCCCTCTATTCATTTTACAAAGTGAGTTGTCATGATCCAGAAAGCATTGCCTGAAAGGGTGAGGAAAACAGATTCCAAGAATCACCTCAAAGTTCACTCACCCAGGGAATAGCGAGCCTCTGAAATCCTGTACCCCAGCAAACAGGAGCAGGGGGCAGAGTAGGATACTTAGCCATGATCATATTGAATATCAGCACATACTCGAAGGGCTGAATGGCCTCCTCCTGCTCTTTACCCTATAGTTCTGTGACTTCCCAGGTCTTACTCAAAGGGCAGAGCCTGTATCTTCATAAAACTATATTGAAATAGTCTTTGCATGCAACACTTCCATATAATGACCTCATAATTTAGAAGTGGAGTACATGATGATAAGGGATCATTAAACCTGAAACATTTGAGAAGCTATATTTTAAAGGATAGTACTGAGGAAGGGTTAAGGCCTTGAAGAGCGGTGAATAGCTTCATTACCTCTGAACCAGACATGTGGATTCAAGTCCCAGCCACGGACTTAATAGCCACAGAAACACGCCTAGACAGGGGAGACTCATGAAGTATGTTCCCAAAAACTGGGGAGTCCGGAACCTTGGGGTCACAGCCTAAAGTTATGGAGGAGAAATGTCTTCACCCAGAGAGTGAAGAGCCTCTGGAATTCTCAGCCACAGAAGGCATTGAGTATTTTCAAGAAGGAGTTAGATATATTTCTTAGGGCTGGAGGGATCACAGCGTAACAGAAGAAAGCAGGAACAGGAGACTGAAGATAATAAAATGTGAGGCTGGATGAACACAGCAGGCCAAGCAGCATCTCAGGAGCACAAAAGCTGACGTTTCGGGCCTAGACCCTTCATCAGAGAGGGGGATGGGGGGAGGGAACTGGAATAAATAGGGAGAGAGGGGGAGGCGGACCGAAGATGGAGAGTAAAGAAGATAGGTGGAGAGGGTGTAGGTGGGGAGGTAGGGAGGGGATAGGTCAGTCCAGGGAAGACGGACAGGTCAAGGAGGTGGGATGAGGTTAGTAGGTAGCTGGGGGTGCGGCTTGGGGTGGGAGGAAGGGATGGGTGAGAGGAAGAACCGGTTAGGGAGGCAGAGACAGGTTGGACTGGTTTTGGGATGCAGTGGGTGGGGGGGAAGAGCTGGGCTGGTTGTGTGGTGCAGTGGGGGGAGGGGATGAACTGGGCTGGTTGAGGGATGCAGTGGGGGAAGGGGAGATTTTGAAACTGGTGAAGTCCACATTGATACCATATGGCTGCAGGGTTCCCAGGCGGAATATGAGTTGCTGTTCCTGCAACCTTCGGGTGGCATCATTGTGGCAGTGCAGGAGGCCCATGATGGACATGTCATCAAGAGAATGGGAGGGGGAGTGGAAATGGTTTGCGACTGGGAGGTGCAGTTGTTTGTTGCGAACTGAGCGGAGGTGTTCTGCAAAGTTGCATGATCAGCCATAATCATATTGAATGGCAGAACAAGCTCAAAGGGCCAAATGGCCTACTCCTGCTCCTGTATTCAATGTTTATGCCTATCAGTGGCAACTTTTGAAAAGGGAATTGGGATGCCTGTTTGAAATGGAAACAATTTTGTCGGGCTACGGGATTAAGAGCAGGAGAGTGGGACTATGTATTGCATGCCATGTCGAACAAGAGGTAAAGATCTGCCAGGGGTGTTGGTTAGTTCAGTTGGCTGGCTGGGCATTTGGTTTACAGCACAGAGTAATGCTCATGATGAGGGTACAATTCCTGTACCGGCTGAGGTTACCATGAAGAACGGTGCTTCTCAACCTCTCCCCTTGCCTGAGGTGTGGGGACCCTCTAGTTAAAGCCCAACCAGTCATCTCTCTCCAGTAACAGAGCAGACCTAGGGTCTGATAAGACAATGGTGACTTTATGAAGAAGAGGGGATTGCACAGTGGTAGTATTGGACTAGTAACCCAGAGCCCATAGTTCTGGTGATTTTCACGTGATGATTGCATGTCAAGCTGCATTGCCTCCCATGCATTATTTTTTGTGGTTGCGTTTTTGGCCAATGTCGCCAGGATTAGGGGCACCAAACACCCACGTGCATCATCAGAGCATTGCTTTCAGACTCAGATCCAGAACAAATGATGAAGGAATATCGATCAGGACTGGAAGAGAAAAGTGGTTCATTTGGGAGAATGGCTCTAGAACAATATGAAAAGACTTAACATTTTATCTTGGAGACAGAAAGGACCGCAGATACTGGAAGCTAGGGTCAAAGAATGTGGACCCGGAAAAGCACAGCAGGTCAGACAGCATCCGAGGAGCAGCAAGTCACCGTTTTGGGTCAGAACCCTTCTTCGGGACTGGGAATGCTGTCTGAGCTGTACTTTTCTAGCTCCGTATTTTTGAACATTTTATCCCATTGGCTCACACCTCACTCTGAAAGTAGTCATTCCCTTTGGTGTTACACTCAGGCAGTAGCCATCCCCCCGTACCTAGATTTTGGATGCCGTGGTTTTTACGAACCGACCCTTCCAGGCATTACTGATGGGGCTTTGCCAGAATTTTTTTCCCAATTGTGAGAATGTTTCTGTTCACCCTCGTAACATAAGAAGCTGATAGTCTGAAGAATCTAGCAGAGTTGATTACAGCTAGCTATTATGTGCAAACATTACAATCTCATGTGTGACTAGTCTAACATAAAGTTAAATTGACCAGTATTCTTCCAGTAGTACTTCCTGCTTCAGGTGATATCAGGTAAAATGGTATAGAGTCTTACGGCACAGAAACAGATCCTTCGGTCCAACCAGTCCATGCTGAGCATAATCCCAAACTAAACTAGTCCCACCTGTCTGCTCCTGGCCCATATACTGTCAAACCCTTCCTATTCATGTCCTTATCTAAGTGTCTTTTAAATGTTGTAACTCTGCCCACATCCACCACTTCCTCAGGAAGTTCATTTCACAAGCGAACGATCTTCTGTGTAAAAAATTTAACCCTCATGTCTTGTTTGAATCTCCCACCTCTTGCCTTAAAAATATGCCCCCGGTCTTGAAATTCCCCATCTGAGGGAAAATACACCTACCATTAAACATATCAATACCCCTTATGATTTTGTAAGCCTCTATGACGTCACTCTCAACCTCCCACACTCCAGTGAAAAAGTCTTACCCTATCCAGCCTTCCTGCTCCTATGATGCTGCTTGGCTTGCTGTGTTTATCCAGCTCGACACCTTGTTATCTCGGATTCTCCAGCATCTGCAGTTCCTATTTTCTCTCACCCTATCTAGTCTTTCTTTATAACTTAAACATGCTGGTAAATCACTTCTGAACCCTCTGTGGCTTAATGACATCCTTCCCATAACAGGGTGGCTAGAATTGGACACAGTGCTCCAGAAGAGGCCTCACCAACATCCTGTACAACCTCAACATGACGTCCCAACTCCTGTACTCAAAGGACTGAGCAGTGAAGGCAAGCATGCTAAGTGCCTTCTTAATAGTATAGGTTAGATAGGCTTCAGTTTGGTTTCACAGGTTGGCGCAACATTGTACTGCGCTGTAGTGTTCTATGTTCTGTGTTCTAACCACCCTGTCTATATGTGACATTCTCTTAGATCGCATGCAATGATAGCGATAAGGACATGAATAGGAAGGGTTTGACAGTATATGGGCCAGGAGCAGACAGGTGGGACTAGTTTAGTTTGGGATTATGCTCAGCATGGACTGGTTGACCATAACTGCCTTACATTCTACATAGCTATGGAGAAGGAGAGGATTAGGCAGAATGGGAGGATATTTAATTGGGGAAGAGGAAACTATGATGCGATTAGACATGAGTTAGGAAGCATGGACTGGGAGCAGTTGTTCCATGGTAAGGGAACTATAGACATGTGGAGACGGTTTAAGGAACAGTTGTTGGGAGTGATGAGTAAATATGTCCCTCTGAGACAGGCAAGAAGGGGTAAGATTAAGGAACCTTGGATGACGAGAGCGGTGGAGCTTCCAGTGAAAAGGAAGAAGGTAGCTTACATAAGGTGGAGGAAGCTAGGGTCAAGTTCAGCTAGAGAGGATTACATGCAGGCAAGGAAGGAGCTCAAAAATGGTCTGAGGAGAGCCAGGAGGGGGCACGAGAAAGGCTTGGCAGAAGGAATCCGGGAAAACACAAAGGCATTTTACACTTACGTGAGGAATAAGAGAATGGTCAAAGAAAGAGTAGGGCCGATCAGGGATAGCATAGGGAACTTGTGTGTGGAGCCTGAGGAGGTAGGGGAAGCCCTAAATGAGTTTTTTGCTTCTGTCTTTACGAAATAAACCAACTTTGTAGTGAATGAAACCTTTGAAGAGCAGGTGTGCATGCTGGAATGGATAGAGATAGACGAAGCTGATGTGCTGAAAATTTTGTCAAACATTAAGATTGACAAGTCGCCAGGCCCGGATCAGATTTGTCCTCGGCTGCTTTGGGAAGCGAGACATGCAATTGCTTCGCCACTTGCGAAGATCTTTGCAACCTCGCTCTCCACTGGAGTCGTACCTGAGGACTGGAGAGAGGCAAATGTAATTCCTCTCTTCAAGAAAGGAAATAGGGAAATCCCCGGCAATTATAGACCGGTAAGTCTCACGTCTGTCGTCTGCAAGGTGTTAGAAAGGATTCTGAGGGATAAGATTTATGACCATCTGGAAGAGCATGGCTTGATCAAATACAGTCAACATGGCTTTGTGAGGGGTAGGTCATGCCTTACAAACCTTATCGAGTTTTTTGAGGATGTGACTAGAAAAGTTGATGAGGGTCGAGCTGTGGATGTGGTGTATATGGACTTCAGTAAGGCATTTGATAAGGTTCCCCATGGTAGGCTCATTCAGAAGGTCAGGAGGAATGGGATACAGGGGAACTTAGCTGCTTGGATACAGAATTGGCTGGCCAACAGAAGACAGCGAGTGGTAGTAGAAGGAAAATATTCTGCCTGGAAGTCAGTGGTGAGTGGAGTTCCACAGGGCTCTGTCCTTGGGCCTCTACTGTTTGTAATTTTTATTAATGACTTGGACGAGGGAATTGAAGGATGGGTCAGCAAGTTTGCAGACGACACAAAGGTCGGAGGTGTTGTTGACAGTGTAGAGGGCTGTTGTAGGCTGCAGCGGGACATTGACAGGATGCAGAGATGGGCTGAGAGGTGGCAGATGGAGTTCAACCTGGATAAATGCGAGGTGATGCATTTTGGAAGGTCGAATTTGAAAGCTGAGTACAGGATTAAGGATAGGATTCTTGGCAGCGTGGAGGAACAGAGGGATCTTGGTGTGCAGATACATAGATCCCTTAAAATGGCCACCCAAGTGGACAGGGTTGTTAAGAAAGCATATGGTGTTTTGGCTTTCATTAACAGGGGGATTGAGTTTAAGAGTCGTGAGATCTTGTTGCAGCTCTATAAAACTTTGGTTAGACCGCACTTGGAATACTGCGTCCAGTTCTGGGCGCCCTATTATAGGAAAGATGTGGATGCTTTGGAGAGGGTTCAGAGGAGGTTTACCAGGATGCTGCCTGGACTGGAGGGCTTATCTTATGAAGAGAGGTTGACTGAGCTCGGTCTCTTTTCATTGGAGAAAAGGAGGAGGAGAGGGGACCTAATTGAGGTATACAAGATAATGAGAGGCATAGATAGAGTTGATAGCCAGAGACTATTTCCCAGGGCAGAAATGGCTAGCACGAGGGGTCATAGTTTTAAGCTGGTTGGTGGAAAGTATAGAGGGGATGTCAGAGGCAGGTTCTTTACGCAGAGAGTTGTGAGAGCATGGAATGCGTTGCCAGCAGCAGTTGTGGAAGCAAGGTCATTGGGGTCATTTAAGAGACTGCTGGACTTGTATATGGTCACAGAAATTTGAGGGTGCATACATGAGGATCAATGGTCGGCACAACATTGTGGGCTGAAGGGCCTGTTCTGTGCTGTACTGTTCTATGTTCTATGTTCTATGATAATGCCTAAAAGGTTTACTGCAATATTAACCAAGAGACGTAACCCACCAGCCAGTTCTCACTTGTCACATTACGAGTGTGTGTTTAAAATAGTCTTTCTGACTGTAATGTGATGTCATGTCCTGTGTATAAGTGGATCACTGAGGCAATAATTAATGGCTGCATCCTTTCTCCTGCATTGAGACTCTGATCTTTTGCAGTAGTTTAAGGATCAGAAGTATCACATTCAAATGGAGCAATTACTTGTCACTTGAAGCTATGATGAAATATACTTCGGTGGGGCAAACTTCCACAGCTGCAAGTTGCAATTGAGTGAGATTATTGAACTGATGCACACAAAAACAGAAATTACTGGCACAACTCTGTGTTTGTGGAGGGAAAGTGTTTTGAGTCCGGTGACCCTTCTTCAGAACTGGTTATTATCGACCTGCTTATTTATTTCTGTATTGCTCAGTGTCAAACCCCTTCCAGTTTCAATGACAGGCTCAGTGTTTGACGCTGCTGCCTCACAGCACCAGGGAGTTGGGTTCAGTTCCACCTTTGGGTGACAGTCTGGGTGGGGTTTACATGTTCTCCCCATGCTTGCATGAGTTTCCTCCGGGTGCTCCGGTTTCCACCCACAGTCCAAAGATGTGCAGGTTAGGGTGGATTGGGCATGCTGTAAATTACCAGTAGTGTACAGGCTAGGTGGGTTAGCCATGAGTGACGCACGGTTGCAGGGAGGGGTTTGGGACTGGGCGGGATGCTCTTCAGAGGGTCGGTGTGGACTCGAGTGGCTGAATGGCTTGCTTCCATGCTGTGGGGAATCTATGATTCTACAGACAGCCAGGTCACTGATCTGAAATGTGAACTCTGTTACTTACCCCATAGATGCTGCCTAAGTTGCTGATATTTCTGGGGATTTTTTTCTGTTTTTATTTCACTTGCCCACCCTCAAGAGTATCCTGCTTATGTTGCATTGATCATGAGGCTAAAGATGGAAAAGATGGTATTGTACAAATAGAGATAAAAAAAACACACGCTCGATCATAATTACATGGGGAATGATGGAGTAAGTTAATTATATTTTCAGATTAAACTGATGTCAGTGTTGCGAAACCTGAGGTGCTTTGGTTTTGTGTTTGATGTTAAACAGAGTCGTTTGTGACATAAAGCTGGATAAATTGTTCAGAATCAAATGGAAATCATTTATTGTTTTGAAATTCAATGATTGTAAGCAGGCATGGTATGAAACATTAAAACAAATGACTGTAAGCAAATAAGACTTGGTGCCTGCTGCTTTCAGAAGCCTTTTGAAGAAAAATTTAAGAAGCCGGGAACACGGTATAGAAATACTGCAAACTGTATGTTCAGAGATAGCAAAAACTGCGGATGCTGGAGTCAGAGGTGTAGCTGGAGGAACAGAGCAGGCCAGGCAGCATCAGAGGAGCAGGGGCAAACTAGCCCATGGAAATGTGGGAGCAGTTTCTCAGTGTAAATGAGGCCCATTGCTTGGCATTAGGGTAGAAAATACTAATGAACAAGCCACTGGATGTATTGTTGCTTGTTTGTTTCTGACCTGAACAGGATAGAACAACATTGGAGGCAACACTCCCTGGGACAAAATAATAAAGTTGCTAATAAATAGCTTATTTTCTTGACATTAATAAAATGCCTTTGAACTGTTCAACTAATGCATGTTCTGCAGGGCAAGTTTGAAGGTTCAAGATAAATGTGTATCAGCATTTCAACAATACACTTTCTTACTTATTTAGTATGACAGTTCCCAGATATTCACAACTTACACACCACCTATTGATGACAGGACTTGATCAAACGACTGGATTGCACAGTTGTTCACTCATTACATAACTGGAAACAAATTTCCTTTGAAGTGTTTTACCAAAGCCTTCATCTCAAAGGGACGCAGGTGACAATTTAGCACGTGCAACCAGCATTGAGAGTGGGAACATTGTGATAAAACACCTCCCTGGTTACCCCAATGGCAAGACCAGTACCTGAAGCCCCACTGCAAAATAAACAAAGAGTTTGATTGCTAAAGACAGTCAGCAAGGTTGGTTTCTTCATCTGTAGAGCATTGGGAGGGTAGCTTCCCAGTCAAGTTAACGTTGCAGTTTTTTTTATTCACAAACGTGTGCGGTGGTTGCTTGTAATAGAAATGGTGCAGTTTTGTCAGCAAGGCCACCTTTGCGTCCATATAAACATTAATGAGGTTTGTAGTCCCGACGCTGATGGGGTGGCCAGATGTCTGGCTTTGAATCAGATTGCCTGGATTTCAGTGCATATGGCATGGGACGCCCTGGAGACTGGTAGTTTAGAGCCCAGAGTATTTGCAATGAGTGAGCCCAACCTGAGGGACTAGACATTTATTTGTGGGCACTTGCAAACCAACCTGGAGATGCTTTTCAAATGAATGATATCAAGCAGCCAATGAGAGGCTGGGCGATTCCAGATTGTCTCCACAGTAGCCTTAAGAATTAAATGTAGACTATGATCATTTCCAAGCCCACTATTATACCTGCAGTGTAGGGTTCAATTGGACCTGTCCTGCATCTTTTCAAAATAAAAACTGAAAGAACTGTGGATGTTATAATTCAGAAACAGAAACGGAAGTTGCTGAAATGCTCAGCAGGTCTGGCAACATCTGTGAAGAGAAATCAGAGTTGATGTTTCAGGTCCGGTACCCCTTCCTCAGAACTCTTATCTGAGTGGACCCGAAATGTTAACTCTAATTTCTCGTCACTGATGCCGTCAGACCTGCTGACCTTTTCCAGCCATTCCTGTTTTCGTTTCTGCACCTTTACAGTATGGCTTTAACCGTTTCAGGACACCATCAAGCTAATATTGTTCACTAATACTGACATCAGTCATTAAAATCATTTCAGACTGGTGAATAGACGGCGATGTTTTTCCTGGCGTGTCAGAAGCTGAAGGATGATCTTATCGAGCTATATAAAATCATGAGGTGCATGGATAAGATGAATAGCCAAGGTCTTTTTCCTTAAGGTAGAGGAATTCAAAACTAGAGGGCATAAGTTTAAAGTGAGAATGGAAAGAAATAAAAGGGACTTAAGGGGCAACTTCTTCATGCAGAGCATAGTGCGTGTATAGAATGAGCTGCCAGAGGAAGTGGAGAAGGCTTGTACATTTGCAACATTTAAAAGGCATTTTGGATGGGTGTGTGAATAGGAAGGGTTTAGAGGGACATGTGCCAAATGCGGGCAAAGGGAACAAGATTAATCTGGGACAAGTTTAATCTGGTCAGCATGGACAAGTTGGATCAAAGGGTCTGTTTCATTGCAGGTGACGCTGTTTGTCAGCACCTCAACTATAGAGGGTGAACTCTGTGATTGTGGAGATCAATTGATGAGACAGAGATAATAGTTTGAAATTATTGAACTTGCAGTTGAGTCCGCAAGTCTGTGAATTGTTGGATGAGAAGACAAGATGCTGTTCCTTGAGGCTGGCATTGGGCTTCTTTGAAACACTGCAGCCGGCCGAGGACAGAGATGGGAGCATGAGATCGAAGCGAAAGTCGCAGGCTCTCGAGTGCTCAGAGCCTTGCTTGCTCACTGCCTGGGTTGTGGTGTTCTGCAAAGCAGTAACCCATTCAGCCCATTGGGGAGGAGGCCTCTTTGGGAACAGTGAACACACTAGACTCGTTCAAGGGAAGCGCACAAAAACCAATGCTTCACCTGGAAGCTGTACTTGGGGTTCAGCAGTGATGAGAGACGTGGTTGAGGGCCATGTGTTATATCTCTACTGTTTGCACAGAGACGTGCCATGTTTGTTAGGACGCAGGATGGGGGGTGGGGGTGGTGGAGTAGGCGTTGGCAGTAGGTGATTGAAGAGTAGACTAAGGCATCGAAGAGAGGCATTGCACCCTTTGGACTGCTTACAGGAGGGAAGGACAAGTTGTTTTTTTGTGGTAGTTGTTTTAAAACTCACAGTGATGCAGTCAGTTCTGTAAACTGTAAGCCCACACCATTTAAAAGGCATTAAGCACACGAGATATTTGACCTTAAAGAGGCATTGTTTACTGACTGAATTTGACTATAGAGCTGCGAGTTTAGCTCACGGTTCACAAAAGGATTATGTATAGAAGGAAAATGCAGCTTAATGAGGCACAAATTCGTAAATCAGCACCTGTTTCTGTCCAAAGTCCACAGAGTGCTGAAGGCACACTAGATAACAATTTTCTGAATGATGATAATGAAGCGGTTAGCACTTACTTGCCAATTTAAGTAATTATCTGATTTAAACATGGGCAGTTTAAATGCTCAGGACTGTGATGATTTTTAAGCAGAGTATTGTTGCCTTGTCTGCAGAGCCGAAAAATAACAGTGTACACAGATCCTTTCCTATGGCTCAAAAGTGTTAGCAGTCAATACTCTGTTGAAGGAAGAAAGAAATTGCATTTGTATAACAAATTTCGCAACGTTAGAGTCTCCACGACTGATGCTGTATTTCAAAATGTAATCGTGCTATGGGAGCGCTTGTGTTGCATGGGCAGTGTCTCTACCTCTGGGCCAGGAGCATTGAGTCTAAGCCCTACAGCAGGACTTGTTGACTGTAGGAGCTGCACTTGGCAGATCATAATTGAGCATGCCTGATGACAAGTGGTATAGGTGAGAGAGTTTTCTGGTTCGCCTTCCTCCAGAAAGTGATGTCCCAACACTGCAATATGTCAAAACTTGATTGTAACTTGTGGCACTCTCACTATGACTGCTATCTGCAGCTCAATCCACAAATTGCTGACCAGCCTGAAAATTCATCAAGTGTTGACGTCAGGCTGTAAAAATGAGAGTGTCTCCTGGTCGGCTCTCCTGCAGGCAGTGATTCCCTGTCAGTTTGGACCAATCGTGTGAAAGTCCTCAGAAAAGAGGGAGGAAAGACAGTCAGTCACTATTTTTGCATTCATTGGCAGGATATGGGGAGCATTAGCTCAGACCAGCATTTATTGCCCATCCCAAATTGCTCCAGAAGAGGTTAAGAGTCACCCACATTGCTGTGCAGCCATGTGTAGCCCAGACTGGTGAGAATGACAGATTTCCTTCCTGAAAGGACATGAGTGAACTAGTTTTATTTTAAATGTGATGGTGATTACCGTGTAGCTTGATTTTTTTAAAAACTGAATTCAAATTTTCACTATCTGCCATAGTGGGATTTGAACTTCCGGCTACAGAACGTGAACCTGGGATTCTGGATTATTAGTCCAGTAACATTACCATTATCTCCCCCAATATTGTATGGGAATGTAGCACCAGTTTAAGAGTGAGTTTCCACTTGGGGCCCTATTGTCTTGAGAAGGGACTAATGATGTCAAGGGTACTGAAGCAGTGAGACCTTGGTTTAACGGTTGTCTCGGAAAAGGCCCAGCTTTCGATTTCCCGGACAAATACTTACTTCTTAAACACAAGTTGATTGCTTGTCCCTTGCCCAGTTAGGAACTGACATTCAATTGCTGTTTCAATGCAGGGAGCGTCAAAACAAGACATGTTGAACTTGTAATTAGTACATTAGTATAATTAGTAGATAAGTCCCCTGGGCCAGATGGGATTTATCCTAGGATTCTCTGGGAAGCTAGGGAGGAGATTGCAGAGCCCTTGGCTTTGATCTTTATGTTGTCATTGTCTACAGGAATAGTGCCAGAAGACTGGAGGATAGCAAATGTTGTCCCCTTCTTCAAGAAGGGGAGTAGAGACAACCCTGGTAAGTATAGACCAGTGAGCCTCACTTCAACTGTGGGTAAAGTGTTGGGGAGGATTATATGAAATAGGATTTATAATCATCTAGAAAGGAATAACTTGATTAGGGATAGTCAACACAGTTTTGTGAAGGGTAGGTCGTGCCTCACAAACCTTATTGAGTTCTTTGAGAAGGTGACCAAACCGGTGGATGGGGGTAAAGCGCTTGATGTGGTGTATATGGATTTCAGTAAAGCGTTTGATTAGGTTCCCCATGGTAGGCTATTGCAGAAAATATGGAGGCATGGGATTGAGGGTGATTTAGCGGTTTGGATCAGAAATTGGCTGGCTGTAAGAAGAGAGGTGGTGGTTGATGGGAAATGTTCATCCTGCAGTTCAGTTACTAGTGGTGTACTGCAAGGATCTGTTTTGGGGCCACTGCTGTTTGTCATTTTTATGAATGACCTGGATGAGGGCATAGAACGATGGGTTTGTAAAGTGCGGACGACACTAAAGCCGGTAGAGTAGTGGATAGTGTGGAAGGATGTTGCGGGTTACAGAGGGACATAGATAATCTGCAGAGCTGGGCTGCGAGGTGGCAAATGGACTTTAATGTGGAAAAGTGTAAGGTGACTCACTATGGAAGGAGTAACAGGAATGCAGAGTACTGGGCTAATGGTAAGATTCTTGGTAGTGTGGATGAGCAGAGAGATCTTGGTGTCCATGTGCATAGATCCCTGAAAGTTGCCATCCAGGTTTATAGGGTTGTTAAGAAGGCGTATGGTGTGTTAGGTTTTATTGGTTGAGGGATTGAGTTTCGGAGTCACAAGGTCATGTTGCAGCTGTACAAAACTCTGGTGCGGCTGCCGTTGGAGTATTGTGTACAGTTTTGGTTGCCGCATCATAAGAAGGATGTGGAAGCATTGGAAGGGTGCAGAGGAGATTTACCAGGATGTTGCCTGATATGGAGGGACGGTCTTATGAGGAAAGGTTGAGAGACTTGAGGCTGTTTTCGTCAGAGAGAAGAAGGTTCAGAGGTGACCTAATAGAGACATACAAGATGGTCAGAGGACTAGATAGGGTGGACAGTGAGATCCTTTTTCCTCGGATAGTGATGGCTAGCATGAGGGGACATAGCTTTAAATTGAGGGATGATAGACATAGGACAGATGTCAGAGGTAGGTTCTTGACTCAGAGATTAGTAAGGGCTTGGAATGCCCTGCCTGCAATGGTAGTAGACTCACCAACTTTAAGGGTATTTAAATGGCCATTGGATAAACATACGGATGATAATGGAATAGTGTAGGTTAGATGGGCTTCAGATTGGTTTCACAGGTCGGTGCAACATGGAGGGCCAAAGGCCCTGTACTGCGCTGTAGTGTTCTGTGTTCTGTTCAAGAAGAAACACTTTGCGATATGGTCACAGTTGTTGTTGTAGTACACTTGATAGGGCAGAGTATTTGATCCAATGCTATTTACTGTAGTAAACGTAAACTCAGGGACAAAATATTTAGTTTGCAAGTTATAAGTGGAATTGTTGACAGGCTTAAGGAGCTGTGCTTTATGTTCTCTATGGAAGTAAACATTATTATTTTGCTGGAAATCCCTCTGCCTGGAAAAGCTGTGAATGCATTCAACTCCTGGAACAAGGTTAAGTTGACATGATTCTAACTGGGAGACACCAGCGGCACCAGTCATACTGGGCTGATGCTGGAATATGCAGTGTAGGAGTAAATATATAAAAGACTGAAGCAAATAGGTTGTCCTTGCATTTATATTGGTCACAACATTAATGAATTTCTGAGATAATGGGAACTGCAGATGCTGGAGATTCCAAGGTAATAAAATGTGAGGCTGGATGAACACAGCAGGCCAAGCAGCATCTCAGGAGCACAAAAGCTGACGTTTCGGGCCTAGACCCTTCATCAGAGAGGGGGATGGGGGGAGGGAACTGGAATAAATAGGGAGAGAGGGGGAGGCGGACCGAAGATGGAGAGCAAAGAAGATAGGTGGAGAGGGTGTAGGTGGGGAGGTAGGGAGGGGATAGGTCAGTCCAGGGAAGACGGACAGGTCAAGGAGGTGGGATGAGGTTAGTAGGTAGCTGGGGGTGCGGCTGGGGGTGGGAGGAAGGGATGGGTGAGAGGAAGAACCGGTTAGGGAGGCAGAGACAGGTTGGACTGGTTTTGGGATGCAGTGGGTGGGGGGGAAGAGCTGGGCTGGTTAATGAATTTCTGTTGTGTTCCACCAAGCACATACTTCCTGGCTCTGAACAAGCCGGTGAAAAACATCAGTTGCATTTGTGCTCCTGGGATGCTGCTGGGCCTGCTGTGTTCATCCAGCCTCACATTTTATTATCTTAGTTGCATTTGCAACCCAATTTGGGTTTTTGGTTTAAGTGCCCTATGCTGGCAAGCTCTGTCATATGGAGTAATCCAAAAATGCCAATTACAATTATGTAGCTAGATTTGGAACGGCCTCAAATTGTGAGGTAATTGAGAGTCTGGTTCTGAACTGGTTTAATGATGATGCCTGACCTCACAATTCTATGGAAGCACGATGAGGGGGCAGAGTGAATTTCAGCCTTCCAAAGTGTTTATCATCCAAAATAGACGTCCTACTTCTGCACAAAAAACTGAGTCTGAGAACCTTGACTTTTGTTCACATGGATGTTAAATTACAAAGGCTGATAACATAATAATCTTGCTGGATTATTTTAAGCAGTGCAATGCTTTTAAGGCTTCAAAATCCTTGAATATGAAACATTGAAAGGGTGTATTCTGTAAAAGCAATCCACCTCAAAGACACAAAGGTGCAAGCCATAGAGTCATAGAATCATGCAGCATGCAAACAGGTTCTTCGGTTCAACGAGTCCATGCTGTCCATAATCCCAAACTAAACTAGTCCCACCTGCCTGCTCCTGGCCCATATCCCTCCAAACCTTTACTGTTCATGTATTTGCCCAGACGCCTTTTAAATGTTATAATTGTATCCATCACTTTCTTCCAAAGCTCATTCCACACATGAACAACCCTCTGTGTAAAAAACATTGTCCCCCATGTCTTATTTAAATCTCTGTCTTCTCATCTAAATAAAACATGCTCCCTACTCTTGAAATCTCCCATCCGAGGGAAAAGTCAACTGCCATTAACTCTATCTGTACCCCTCATTATTTTGTAAACTCCTATAAGGTCCCCCCTCAACCTCCTACACTCCAGTGGGATGGCAGATTTCCATCCCTAAAGGACATTCGTGAGCCAGATGGATTTTTTTAACAATCACAGTCACCATCACTGAGACAAGCTTTCAATTCCCGGTTTATCAATACAACACATATTCCACCAGCTGTCGCCCTGATTCTGAACTTGTGTCTCCACAGCACTTATCATGTGTCTGTAGTCTATCAGTCCTCTGGCATGACCACTACATCCAAGAAGGGTCAATTCTGCTATAAACATACTCAACAGCATATTCCAGGCTTTCTGTACGTCTCAAACCTTCCAAAACCGCCAACATCCTGGTAAATCTTTTCTGAATCTTCTTTGTCTTGATAATGTCTTTCATACAATGGTGCAACCAAAACTGACACAATACTCCAGAAGGGGCCTCACAAATACCCTGTACAACTTCAAAACGACTTTTGTTTTCTATGAGGGCAGCAGTTATCTGTGGTTGCAGACAGAGCACCTCTTACTCAATTTGTGTAAATGTAGGAGGAATGAGGTTAAGGGGCAATATTACCTTGTACTTATATTACTTCTGTCATGTTGTGACTCTAAATATGGAGCTAAAATAGCTAAACCAAATACGATAAAACAACTAACTGCAAATGATGGATCATAAAGGAGAACAGAAATAGCTGGAGAAACTCCGCAGCCCTTGCAGCATCTGTGGAGAGAAACAGAGCTCATATTTCAGGTCCGGTGACCCCTCTTCAGAATAGAGTTCTTTCGATAGACCTGATGCTGTCAGACCTGCTCAATTCAACCAAATAAACCTTTTAGTAAAATAAATTAGTTTATATGAATGACCAAAAAACATTTATTATTAAAAATCCATTTGAGTTGTATTCAACTCTTTGAGGAGTAGTTAGAAATGTGGTTAATTTTGCTTGATTTTGTTCTCTAAATAATTTCAGGGAAAGGGAGTTAGTTGGATTGCGGTCAGATCAGCCATCATCTCTCTGAATTGTGGAGCTATAGGGTTCCCATGCTCCGAACTAATTCAAAACAACCTGTAGAGCTTGAACACATTCCTTTTGTTTGCAGGAAATGGGTCCCTGTTTATGAATCACTTGCTCTTTGGCAATATCTCAGTCAATCAGAGGTGACTTACCAACCAATCAGCACCCTTTTCCTCTGTCATATAAATTAGTGTAAATTGCTTGAGATTTGGCATTCTAACATTTGTCCCGTGAAGTGCAAAGTAAGACTTGGCTCTGAAAGTTTGTGATTTCAAGAAAGCCTGTTGGACTACAACCTGGTGTCACGTGACTTTGTCCACCCTAGTCTCATATCAACATCTTCACATCATGGCCAACATTTTAACAAAATCCAAATAAATAAAGCAGGTAGGTTATTGAGTAGGGAGCATTTGTGTGTCGAGTATCCGTATAACAGAATTGATCCTTCTTGGATATCGTGTTCAGGCCATTGGACTGATAGACTACAGACACATGATAGTGTTGTGGTGACACAAGTTCAGACTCAGGGTGACAGCTGGTGGAATATGTGTTGTATTGATAAACTGGGAATTGAAAGCTTGTCTCAGTGATGGTGACTGTGATTGTTAAAAAAATCCATCTGGCTCACTAATATCCTTGAGGGAAGGAAATCTGCCATCCCAAGTTGGTCTGGCCTACGTGTGACTCCAGACATACACCAATGGTGTTGGCCCTTCTGAAATGGCCCTGAAACTTGATCAGTCCAACAGCAATAAGGGGTGAATCCCTGAAAGAATGAGGAAGAGAAAACAATAAAAATTCAAGCTTGGTCCACAGCCTTCTGCAGAAATTTCAACATTCTCTTACCTCTTCAGATTGGAATTTTATGCTGTCCTCTGGCATGGCCTAGTGCCTAGCAAATCATTCCATTTCAGGGGCACTTAGGACCAGGCAACAAATGACAGCTCACCTAGCTTCACCCAAATCGCACAAAGAAATAAAAATAGACAACACACAGTGTAGAGCTGGAGGAACGCAACAGGCCAGGCAGCATCAGAGGAGCAGGAACGTTGATGCTTCGGGTTGGGACGCTTCTTCAGGCTGCCTGGCCTGCTGTGTTTATAGATTAGATTCCCTACAGTGTGGAAACAGGCCCTTCGGCCCAACAAGTCCACACCACCCCTTGAAGATCCCACCCAGATCCATCCCCCTATAACCCACACACCCCTGAACACTACGGGCAATTTAGCATGGCCAGTCCACCGAGCCTGCACATCGTTGGACTGTGGGAGGAAACCGGAGCACCCGGAGGAAACCCACGCAGATACGGGGAGATTCTGCAAACTCCACACAGACAGTTGCCTGAGGGTGGAATTGAACCTGGGTCCCTGGTGCTGTGAGGCTGCAGTGCTGACCACTGAGCCAGATTTGTAATGTTGTAATTATACCAGCCTCCACAACTTCCTGTGGCAGCTCATTCTATACATGTGCCACCCTCTGCAAAGAAGTTGCCCCTTAGGTCCCTTTTAAATCTTTCCCCTCTCACCTAGATATGTCATTTTAATTAATCGACATTGTTTGATGTACGTTGATCTTTTTCTTTCATTGGATGATTTTCAGTTGCAGCAGAATATATTGATCAGGTGGTCAATATTGATACCGGGCCAGTAAGAACAGAAAATGCCAGAAATCTTTGGCATATCCGGCAGCATCTATAACAGGAAGAGCAGAGATAGCATCCTGGGTCATTGACCTTTTAATGGAACTCAGGCTGTTGTGGCTTGTTTGCAAAATTGACCTTTTAGCCCTGAGCCTTCAATGGACAATAGAATTGAGAACCGCACTGGCAAATGCCTAACAATAATTATTCATGACTTGAACAAATTTCTGTTCAAATACTGAGTGCTGATGTAATAACAGGTCTAGGATTGCAGGCTCTGAGGAGCCAGTGAACCCAACAGTATGAATGCACTGAATTAGCATTAAAAGATATGTTATTGCACTCAAAAATATGTTTAATATTCATAAGAAATTGATAGAAATGCACACTTGACTGATCTGATAAAAAGAACATGTAGGTTATTGAGTAGGGAATATTTGTTTGTCGAGTATGTTTATAACAGAATTGACCCTTCTTCAGTCAACTAGATGGTTTCATTTGATTTAATCTAAATTGAGCCATTTTGGAATCATATTTTTTAAAATTCCTTTCCATAAGACATAGGAGCCGAAATAGGCCATTCAGACTCAACTCTCCATTCCTGCCTTTTCCTTACACCTTTAATTCCCTTACGAATAAGAATATCTGTTTAGCTCTGCCTTGAATGTATTTAACACGACTTCATCAGCCCTCTGCAGTAAAGCATTCAGTTGCTCTCTCAATGCAGGGAGGGTCAAAACAAGACACATTGAACTTGTGATTGGTACATTCAAGAAGAAACACATTGCGATATGCTCACAGTTGTTGTTGTAGTACACTTGATAGGGCAGAGATTCAGATTCAGATTCATTACCCTCTGAGGGAAGAAATTCCTCCTCAGTTCTGTGTTCAGTATGCGGCCCCTGATTCTGAGGTAACCCCAGTGGGACTAGACCCCCTCATAAGGGGAAACAACTTCTCCACATCTACATGGACATCCACGTCCACTAGGAATCTTGTACGTGCCAATAAGGTCACTTTTCCTTCTGTATTCCAGTGAGCACAAGTCCAACCTACTGAAACTGTCCTCATAACACAGTCCTCCATTTCTGGTAGCAGTCGAATGAACCTTCTCTGGACTATTTTCAATGCCAGTCTATCTTTCCTTACATTAGGGGCCCAAAACTGTTCACAGTGTTCCAGCTGTGGTCTGACTAGTGCCTAGTGCAGGTCCTGAGTTGCAAACGAGCTCAGTTCTTGAGTCCGTTCAGAGGTCAATTGCACGCAAATTAGAGCGCAGTACAGGAAAATATTTTTAAAAAGTGTGTAAGTTTAGGTAGTGTTTGGATGCCAGATATTTAAAATGCTTATTCATATACCCCTGTATGGGATTGCTTGTGTAAATATACAAGAATTGGTATATTGGATGTTTTTGTAAATCAGTGGCCCCTTGTATAGTTTCAGCAAAACTTCCTATTTTTATACTTTGACATGAGGGCCAAAATTTCATTTGCCTTTCTTACTCTCTACTGAACTTAGATGCTAGCCCTTTGTGATTCGTGGATGAGGACTCCAAAAATCCCCCTGTCCTATAGCTTTCTGCATCTGGATAATGTTTAGCCCGTCTATTGTTCCTGCCAAAGTGTATAACCCTATTTTCTATCTGCCAAGTTTTTGTCCAGTGACATGGCCTGCCTACATCCCTCTGCAAACTCTTTGTGCTATCCTCACCACTTGCTATCGCACCTATTTTTGCGGCATCCACAAACTTCGCTATGGTGCATTCACTTTTCTCATCCTAGTCATTAATATATGTTGTAAATAATTGCAGTCCCAGCACTGATCCCTGTGGCTCACCACTAGTTCTCTGCTGTCTTCCTGAAAATACCCTCTTTACTCCAACTCCCAGTTTTCTGTAACCTAGCCAGTCTTATCTCTGTGCTGCTATACATCCCTCAACATCATAAGCTCTTATTAAGACACCTGGCCTGTGAACACTTATCAAATGTCTTCTGGAAATCCAAATATATTATATCCATCTCTTCCCCCTTATCTATCCTGCTTGTTTCAAATTACAAATGCAGATTAACAAAGTATTGTGTTGAATTGTGCGTGTACGTTTTGCTCTGTAAATCCTTCACATTACCTACCCAGGTTTGATAAATTATAGTGCAGAAACTGAGGACTGGAATTTCCGTGAATGCTATGAACAATGCCAAGTCAGTCGGAAAAACATTGGCAGGATTGAAAAAAAAATGAGATTCACAACGTCAAGGGAAAATGTAGTCCCCGATATGAGGATCTCATGACCGAGCAGCGAGAGACCTATCGATTTGTATTTTCTGATCGCTTCTTCTTGTCTCATTGTTGTGCAATGTCCTGCCCACTAGAGAGAAACTGAACAGTGACAATCCCAACATGGAATTCAGAACAGGTAGCTGCCTGGCTTTCCTCAATGTCTCACGGTATGTTCCATGGTACTGGCCATCAACATTGACTTGTACCCAACTCCACCCCTCCCACCCTGGGGTCTTCGACACACTTACAATACAGTTATCCAGTTGAAAACTGCACATTAGAGCACATCAATGCCTTACATTGCCATCTGCTGCCAGGCTGCTTTGCACAGAGGGATGGGCATTGGAATCGGGTATCTCAAGGTTCTGAACTTGGCTGTGTTAACACTCACTCATTCTGCACCTACTTTGAATGCTCATGCATCTCTACTTTACCTTGATTTGCCTTTTGGCGCAATGCCTCATCATTTGGAGACCAAAGACTCGCTGTACTTCTGTCTTTCCTTAATGTTTAGTGCACACATAAAGCCAAGCAATTTGTGGTGTTTGCCAGCTGTGATCTGTCAAAGGAGCAGACACGTTGCTGGATAACACTGTTTTATTTCAATATCACACTTGCATCTTGTGCCAGCAGCTTACTCAGCAGACGCACTGAATGTGCTTCAACCAAATGGCCATGTCTCAAAGGCTAAGGTGGTAGAATCCGCAATCAAGGCAAGTGGGATGGCCATCAGTCAGGATTGATCAGCACAATTGACCAAGAACATTGTGTGATATCAGTCCAGGGGCTTGGGCACAGTTAGTCAGGTACTTGGGGACATAAGGAGATTCTGTATCAGTACAGTCAAGGGATTGGGCCACAGTAAGCCCTGCAGTGCAGTCAGTCGATGGATTTAGTGATAAATCAGTCAAGGACCTGCGCAGAGATCAGCCATGGTCTGCTCACTCATCAATAGGGGCTGTCCTTCCAAGGCAGTCAGTGGAGTGGGACCCCATCATGCTGCCCTGGTCATTAAAGAAACAGAAGTGCTCCTTCACACAGGATTCTAACATGGAGTGGCACGAAGGACAGGTATTCTGTGTATCCAGGGAATCTTTCTTGTAGCTACAGTTACTGTGGCGTTCGATCAGGTGGTCGATCAGGTATGAGGTGTTGTGAAAAAGCAATGCATTTATGACCGTGAGCTCCTATCAGTGAGAAAGCATTGCCTGTGTCCCAGTGTGCATCTTCAGAAGCTCTTCTTTTTCAGTCCCCTCCCACCACACTGCTTGTGGCTGGGGCCAATTAATCTGCTCCTGCTGCTGGAAATTCCAGCAGAGGCAAGTCTATCTTCCACTGGAGAGTGTACGTTAGAGTGACAGCAGCACCTTGGAGGTTCTTGTGAAGCCGGGGAATCAAAGATTATTAGGGAGGGTGGAGTTTGGTGGGGTGGTGAGGTGTGAATTTCAAATTTGAAGCACAAATTGTAGCAGACTTGATGGTCCGAGTCACTTACTTCTGCTCCTATTTTGCATCTCAGTGGAACTCAGAAATTTCCAAAATTGGCTTTACAAAATGCTATCCACAATGCCACACACAAAGGTGAGCACTGAAGCACATTTTTCCCTTAAAATGTTTACTGAACGAAGTTCCTCATTTGCAGCTTGCCTAAAGGAAAAGGCATTCTTTTCTAATGTTGTTTCAAGTGTGGAATGCTGCAATGAGTCCAATTTTATTTTCTCCCCAAACAATTAAGTAATTCTGATAATTCCAGAGGCAGCAATTTATTTTTAATGAAGTATGCATATTGAAAGGCAAATGATTTCAGGCTGAAGGACAGCGTTTGCATGGACTGTGGTTTTTGAGCTCATAACTATAAATTTTCAGTTTTTTTACATTCAGTTTCATTTTGCCATGGGGATAAATGCATGTGGAGTGCGAGTATATTTGTGTGTGTGTGTTTCTCTCCCACACCAGTTTTTTTTAAAATCCTTTGTGCTCCTCACTGCGCCATTTCTTCATGTTTTAGTTTCTACTTTTTGTTCTAATTCCTATGTATCTGGAAGGTCTGAGTTGACCAAGCTACCTGGCAATGAATGACTAATCCAGCTGTGTGCCAGGTTTCATTCCTTGAACTTGTTGGATGCAGATGTGGATCTACTGGCCAGGACCTGGAATGGGCGATAATGATGGTTTTTGCTGGGCCTCATGGTGAGGTAAAGTCGTCATAGTCCTGCCATACCATAGGGCTGCTCTCCCATTTGAAAGAGCTGACTAGTGGTACTTTAGCCTGACAATTACACACCTCAAGTAGGGGGAGAGATTGAAAGGAGACTCCTTCGTGGAATCCTGAGACAGTGCAGGAACAGAACCCACATTGTTGACGTCTCTCTGCGCCGCAAACCGTCAGTCCAGCCATCTCAGCTACAAAGGATGTGGCAACTCAGATTTAAAGTTTTGGACGTGAGATGCTGGGGGGCGGGGGGTGGGTGGGGGGGCCGTGGTTTGTAAAGCACAGTTGTCTTGGACAGCCAGTGTTTGTGACCTCCAACTGTGAGGCTGGTGGAATCGGGGTCAAGGTAGGTGATTTCGGCGCAATTTCAGGCAGCGTGTTTTGAACATGAGAGTGTTCAGCACGAGGTTCGGCAACTTCGTTCCACAAAACCACCTTTGGCCTGTGTCAGCCCTGGCGCGCACCCTTGTAATTTCCTTTTCCCATGCAAGATTCGCTGATCAACTTTCCAAAGACCTGACCATTGAGTTACTTTAAGGTGCTCAATTGGAGACAGTCAGAAAATGACATCTGCCATTTCTGCCATTCCAGTATCTGCATGTTGAACCCCAGGATACATATGGAATGTAGCAGAATTCAATTCCTGTCTCATTTTCCTTTTCTTTGATGATATGTGGGTTATATTTCTACAATAAATTACTTTTCAGCCAACTTTTCTGTCTTAGATAAGGAGGCTCGCCTGCCTTCAAATTTTGGTTAAACTTCTCCCTTGTGCCGAATAGTATATGAAGATTTTTCTTCACCTTGTTTTGTATGGTTTCTGCTTTGCTTCGGTCCAATGGCTAACAACTAACTGTTACTCAGAAAGTAAGATGGAAATTTATCCTCAGGCAATATTTGCAGTCTGTTATACAGTTTGTGTATTGTTGCTTCATCTGTTGAGCTCCTGCTGCCATGTCTGTTAGTTCCTAATTTTCTCATCTTGTGACTCGGTTCTTGTTCTGGTTGCACACTTGTGGTATTCTATTGTAAGTATCATCAAATTTGTATGTATTCCTTCACACAAGCAAATTCCTGGGAAGCAAAAACAGATGAGTCTTCTTTGCTTTCAAGTGTGGTCTCAAACCTAGTCTTATAAACTTTTGATATACCCATGCATCTTTACATCTTGGTATAAATCGCTTGGACATGCTTGCTCTCCAGTTTTCACGCAACCTGAGTCATTTATACACCTGGATAAATATACATGCAAAGTAAAGTAAATGAGGCTGAAATGTTACAACTGGCTACCTTTGCATGATTCTCTTGAAACATATTACTTGTTGATTTACCCCTTGTGATATATTATTGTTTGAATTGCAAATGCTTCTTGACTTTTGGATAATCTCCCAGGCAAATCACATAATCCAGTCCTACAGTGCAGTTTCTTTTTAAAAACATGTTTTCCAACATTGTTCGTATTCTGTTGTGGTCTAATCAGTACTGTGGAAGTTTTGTAAAGCAGACTTTGAAACAGCTATATCTTGGAATGTTTGCCATTGTCCTAATTGTTAAAATGACTGTAGATTGTCAGGTATAAAAAGAGGGGCGTTTAGTTATCTTGTTTGTTGTTTATTGGCTAATGGAGCACCCACTGCATATCTTTACACTTTAACAAGCTAGGCTTTTCCGATGTTTTAAGCATAGATATGTTTTTACAAGAGGTAAATTGCTTTTTGCTGTTTTGCTAGAGGTCCTGTGCATTGTGTGCACTGCTTTACATTATGTCTGTGGCAGTTATCATTGTACTGTGCAGCAATTGTAAGTATATGATCCTAGGTTTTGAAGTGGTGCAAATAGAAGCTCTGTGAGGTCTAAAAAGAAACTTGCCAAAACATGCAAGGAGCCTTGCCTGTCAGTTTTGAATGTCAGAAAACTTACATGTGCCGTGTCAGCAGTTTCCCAGTATCTACAGTGGGCAGCATGAGGTTAGGAAATTGGCTGTGGAGAGCTGCCATGATATGTTTGTGAGCTAAATTTTATATTAATAGCCATGTACGGCCTGTAGGTACAACATTATGCATAACCAACCTTAAAAATAATAGTTGGTGAACTAGTACTGTGCAGACTTGAGAGTTTACTTTTCTGACATGACTCAACTCAGACATTTGTTTTTTGTCACAGCCTGTTCCTTTAAAACTTAATTGGATCCACCCACATGCAGAGGGACAGGATATTCCTTGGATTGTATAATGCTGTTGTTTTACATAGCTGCTTTCCATTCAGGTGGTGTTTACTATACAGTCGCTGCCTCTCGCTGCAGCCCAGTAACAAAACCAGGCAATTCCTCTTGAGTTTCATCGCACTGTTCTTATCATTGGACTGGAAAGGTACACCGTTCCGATATTGACGGAGCCGCATGTAGATTGCTGAAGGTAAGCTCGCTGCAATTTTTTTTTGGTTGTCGTTGACTGTAACTTGACACTCTGAATTGCAGAAGGCATTCTGCAGAATTTGTTAAAGCATTGTGCCTGCACTAACGTGTCCGGATACTGTTGAGCTCTTATCACAGGATAATGCAGAAGTCCTGACTCTGGAATGCCATCCTGATCACACACTCCGAGCGACCGCTCAGCTGGCATCCTGTTGCCCCATGCGTGCCAGCCCGGTGCCTTCCACGGAATCTGACTCTCCCAGATGTCCCGTGATTCTGCGAACCCTTGGGCAGTGAGTGGGCATCTGGTAACTTTTGTGGCCCATACCCTGACAGCTTTTGTCGTGCAGATGCTGATTAATAGGATCATTCAGAAATGATGGAGGGCTGCTATCCCTTGAGCTGTCATGGGCAGTCAGAGTGCAGAGAACCTGCAACTCTCAGTGAAGAACTTTAGTAGAAATGCCCATCACTGACAGCAATCCTCCCCCCGCTACCCCGAGAAAGGACTTTGCAATGGAGCTAAACTGGACTGGCCTGGATTCATTGAAGCAGCTTTGTCCATTGTGGTGGTAGGGGGCAATAGACCCAGCAGGAAAGGCATCCCCTTTTCAGATGAACAGGTGCAGTGTTGTGGATGGGGACAATCAGGCAGTAAAGAAATACTTTGCTCTGGAGAGGGAGGGCAATGCATAACGAGAAGTTGGTGGCAGCACTGAGCATCCTCAGGGATCACTGAAGTGCTGGAGCAATCTAGAGTCGCCCTCAGGCCCTTCCCAGGGAAGATAAGGAGGAGACGTGCCCTGCGTAGGCGTTTGACATCTCTAACATTACTGCAGCTACAATGCTGGTCCAGAAGTCTGGCTCCCCCAGCCTCTACAAAAAAATGTCTTTGGCCCCCTGTCAACCTTGGTTTGTGCCTTGGGAGTTTGCCTTGTCCCAAGAGTCACAGATTACATTTCTGAAGGCCTAACTGGCAAACTGCACGGGGATATCCATTCGAGGGCAGCCGGACAATTACAGTGGCCATTTCTACCACTCCCTGTCGAACTTGAGGATGCAGTTGGGATGTAGCAAATTGGCTCCCCAGTTCACTCCCTGGCTCGTTTTGCTTGTTTTTGATGATAGGTAGAGTTGTTTTGCACAGTGAGTGACGTCTCGTGATTGTCTTAGGTTTCTGACACATGATGGGGTGGGTGAGAACGCTTTGGAGGCCGAAGACCTGGCAGGTCCATGGAGAGACGCCACTTTTGCAAACATACCCGTGACACAGGCAGTTACCCAATGAGTCCTCACTAGAGGAAATCAAAGATTTAACTCACTTTAACTTCACGGATTGTTGTGTTACGTAAAGTTCCATCAGAATTTTTAGGTTTTGAAGGCACATTCTAACAGAACGCTCCAAGGCAAATAAACTTGAACCATACTTGGACATTCAGGCAAATAATTGCTGGAATTCCAATCAGCCTTGGCTGAACTTTGAGAAATACCAGTTTGAATGTGATCCATCTTTTATAACGATGTTAAACACGCTCTTGTTAGCTCGTTCAAACAACTGTTTGCAATAATGAATTTTAAAAGAAAATTAGTGCGATAAAGATTCAGAATCCTGCCTTGTATGATGCATGATGAATAATTGTTACAACAGTGGGGAAATTTGAATGAATTTTTAATCACTATGCATCAGATTTCTTTTGACTTGGCAACTGTCTTTTAACAGGCAATAGTAATGTCCCTAACTCTAGGCAAGGAGGCCTGGGTTTAAAGTCCCACCTGCTGCAGAGTTACGCAGTAATAGATCTAATCAGGCTGCTTAAAAATATCTGAAACTGTGATACCAGGAGGCAAAATCACTCCTGTAGGTAAGTTCACAGTTGATTCAAATAACACATTGCGGGGCCCATTTAACACCCAGTCTAAACATTTGGCAAAGTTGTCATCATGTGGCTGAAACATGCTTTGTTTTAATTAGTTACTGATTGATCATATTTTTGGCAAATGCTGTCCTGCCTTAACAGTTGTTGAAATAACTGCACAGAAACCGGTATCCTGTGACCAAGTCATTCGTTATTTACATGTGCATAGTACTTGACACTGGCCACGCTCCCTCAGAGCCAGCTGTTAGAGTGAACAGAACCTCTGTCACTCCTGTTTATAGCTGGCGGTCAGGGCTCCCTGATTGGACCAGGTTAACAGCCCCAATCAGGGAACTCATATTCTACGCGGTCCATCTGGCTGACCTCATTCTAACCATTACAATTGTAAAGTAATTACATGAGAATCAATTGTGAGCAGTAGGCGACCAAACATTTTGCAAATAATAACAAACTAAAGCAGCAATTACCACAAACAGATCACTGCATGACGGACACTCCATCACTGTACTGTCATGTTTACCATCTGAATTGTGATCTTATCTCAAGACGCTGTTTAGTCCTTGCCATAAATGGAGAATTTTACTTAGAAAAACAGGCTGACTGTGAATGCTGCTGAACCTCGTCAATGTGTGTGCTTGTGCATTTTGTCAACTCGACTACATTGACTAACGCATAAAAGTTAACTGTGGTTTACAAAGGTGACGGGCATCAAATTAATCTCAGAAACTTATACAGGTAATTCTGCGGTAACACGTATTTTGTTAACGCGAATTGGGCTGTAATGCGATCGATGAATAGTGAACGCTGTTTGGATGGTGCCAACTTCCTGCTGTGGAGATAAAGTGATTGCCCTATAGTGCGATTTTCTATAACGCAAGGTCACACAAAAACGCAACAATCGCATTAAAGAAGAAGTAGCTATAATCGGAAGTTCTTACCCGGCTATAAATAATGTGTACACACCATAGATTATAAATACATAGGGTGATATTTTAACAAGCCAGACTGGTGCTGGTCTGTTGTGTGAACTTCACTGTATGAGTTGTTATCGCTGGTTCTTGATCGCTCTCATTTTGCACTTTCTACTGCTGTCATTCACCTTAAATATATCATAGAATGGGGGCATTTGATAAGCGCGCAGTGGAATCACCAACTAAAGGTTCATTAACTCAAATATTGGGATTTCAGAACAGGTGGCTCAGTGCTTAGCACTGTTGCCTGAAAATACCAGAGACCTGGGTTCAATTCCACCCTTGGGTGACAGTCTGACCGGAGTTTGCACATTCTCCCTGTGTCTGTGTGGGTTACCTCTGTGTGCTTCAGTTTCCCCCCGCAATCCAAAGATGTACAGGTTAGGTGGATTGGCCATGCTAAATTGTGCAGGGCAGGTGGACTAGGCAGTGTAATAGGGTAGGGTGTGGGTGGAATGTTCTTCAGAGGGTCAATGTGGACTCAAATAACATGCTCCCACACTGTAGGGATTCTCTATTCTAAATGGTATTGCTTAGCTACCAGAAAGCTTAGCTTTCTGCTGTGTATTTTTATCTCCATTCACATGTTATTGGCATTACTGGTGAAGTACCCCAATCGTCCTTCAGCAGTGGTGGTAAGCCACTTTCTCAAATGCCTTACTGTCCACCTAAAGAGTTCCCCATGTTGCCCTGGCTCAGAATTTACTGACCAAGCCAGACATGGGAAGGATGCTTGATTACCTTCCCTAAAAGGCCATCCGGGTTTTACTACATCACAACAGTTTCATGGTAAGCATTAGAAGTCCAGTTGTTTTTATTGACAAGCTTACTTAATTAGTTGAGTTTCAGATCCCCAGTTGCTGCGCCGGGATTTGAACCCATGTCACCACAGCTTAGGTCTGGGCCTTTTTTACAAGTTGAGTAATATTTTTGTTTTAATTCCTTCAGAGGAAGTAGATGTCACTGGTCAGGACATTGTTTATTGCCTGTTCCTAAGTACCTAGATGTCAGTCAAGAGTTAACCACATTGCTGTGTGCCTGGAGTCACGTGTAGGCCAGAATAGACTCATGGAGATCTACAGCAAGGAAACTGACCCTTTGATCCAACTCATCCATGCCGACCAGATATCCTAAATTAATCCAGTCCCATTTGCCAGCATTTGGCCCATATCTCTTGGAATACTTCCTATTGAAGAGGTAAGGGTGGCAGATTTCCTTCCCTAAAGGACATTAGTGAACCAGATGGGTTTATCCCAAGAAGCAGCAGTGATTTCATGGTCATCATTCAACTCTTAATGCCAGGCTCGTATTGACTCAGATTCTACCATCTGCTGTGGGAAGACATTACCTGAGTGTCTGGATTCTTAGTCTAATGCTAACACTGCTAGGCCATCACCTCTCCATTAAATTCCCACCATATGGCTACATCCCCTTTCAGAAGCCTGTTACTGTAGCAGCTCTTTCAAAGAGTTGTCGATTAATCCCAGGACGTTCCACCACATCCTTGTCCATTTTCTTTCGTCATGTATTTCCCTATCAGAAATGACAGAGAAGGCCTGATGTTAAAATGGTTTCTAGCTTGGGTGGTAAGTGCCTTTTTGGACATGTGGCTTCACTTCACAAAGAGAGATGAAGGTTAGAGGGAGTGCAGTTTTGCCTCGCTGCCTTGGGTCCCATGTCTCAGGTAACTCAGTGGTTAGCACTGCTACCTTATAGCACCAGGGGCACGAGTTTGATTCCAGCCTCGTGTGACTTCCTGTGTGAACTTTGGACGCTTACCCCATGTCTGCGTGGGTTTCCTCCTGGCGCTCTGATGTCCTCCCCCAGCCCAAAGATGTGCAGGCTAAGTGGATTGGCTGTGGTAAAAACCCCATGCAGTGTTATGGAGCTGGTGAGATGGGATATGGAGGAATGGGTGGGATGTTCTTTGGCGGGTCGGTACAGACTCAGTGAGCCAAATGGCCTGTTTCTGCACTAATCGGATTCTGTGATACAACTCTAGCTATGGAAATTTTTTAGAGAATCCCGACAGAGTGGAAGCAGACTCATACCAACCCTGTAAAGGGCATCCCACCCAGTTGCACCCCCCTACCCTGTCTCTGCATTTTCCACCCAAGACACTACGGGCAATTTAGCATGGCCAATCCACCTAACCCGCACATCTTAGGACTGTGGGAGGAAACCGGAGCACCCGGAGGAAACCCACACAGACACAGGGAGAATGTGCAAACTCCACACAGACAGTCGCCCGAGGCCGGAATCAAACCCGGGTCCCTGGAGCTGTGAGGCAGCAGTGCTAACCACTGAGCTACTGTCCCACTCCATGCAACACAGGAGGCTGACTTGTTCTACTCACTGAGTGCATCTCGACATGCGTGACCATTAACCCTGCCAGAATGGAGTTGGAGGGCTTGCAGAAAGACGTCCAAACATGCCAGCTGTTGTCCAGATCCCAACAGGCATCATTGTACCAATCAACCCGTATAAAAGTGCTACCTCCTCAACCAGATGCAAGCAGGAGCTGGTACAAGTTGGGAAGTGTTTACCTTTGGTTAAAAGAGCACTCCCCTGCCATCATGTAAAACATTGCGACACTTTAGGAGATGTTTTGCTGATAGTGGTATGAGAAATTTAAGTGCGTGCAATAGCTTTACAGTTGCATGAGGGGCCACTTCTTTCGGCAACAGGATCCCTGCAGTACTCTCACTCTGTCCGGAGGGCGAAAGGACATCAGACACAGGAGGAAATAGAAAATGTAGACCCCTCTCAGCATACACGGCCATACTGTGATAGAGTAGGCTGAGCTTTAACTGCGGAGTAGTACAAGATGAGGCAGTGCTTCCTGAGGGAGAGAGTGATACAGTTTTGAGTCTTCTCCTGGCACTATCTGTCATAAACAGCCGGTGACCACCTTTGCCTCTGTCTGTTGTCAGGCTGCTGAAGGGAACTTCCAAGAGTCAGTACGCAGCTTGTGCTCATGTTAAGGCGACTGACGCTGTGTGATTCTCGCGTACCTCTTGGACAAACTCTAGTGACTAGATACACTTTGTAAAGACTTTTGAGCTGCCCCCGAGCTGTAACATCAGGCACCATGCACTTCCTTTTAAGCAAGACCTTGTGAATCTCCTTAGGATCCTAGTTGTTCAACCAACGTGCCCACTGGCACAGCTGTGACTGGATTTGATTTATTCCTGTTCGCATGTACCGAGATACAGTGAAAAGTATTGTTTTGCATGCTATCCTGGCAAATCATACCTTACATAAGTGCGTCTGGGTAATAGAACAGAATACAGAATATGGTGTTATAGCTGCGAAGAAGTTACAGGAAAAGATCAACTCTACTATGTAAATGGTCTGTTCAAAAGTCTAATAACAGCAGGGAAGAAGCTGTTCTTGAATCTGTTGGTACATGTTTTCAAACTTTGTATCTTTTCCCGACAGAAGAAAATATAACTGGGGTGGGAGTGTGCTCACTTTCCTGGCAGCTGCTGGTACAGACCCAAATTCTTGTTGTTTCCATCTCCTTTCTGCTCTTCCCCTCCTCTCACCGACCTCCAGCCTCGTCCATACGCACATTTTTACGACTCTGTCCAGGAGTCAGGAGGCTGGAAGCTTGGACCTGAGGGCTCTTTCCTGCATGCTTGTCTCCAAATGAGTCCACATTGGGCTGTGCACCAGGAGCAACCATCATATCTGCCACAGAAAGCGCTTGGAGCTTGTAAACCAGGACCTCACTGCTAGTGGTTCTTTCACTGTTGGTTTGCTGTGCGCTATCTGTGCTGTTGTGCAACGTGTAGAGTTTGGTTTAAGCTGCAAACAAGCACAAAGCTTGGAGGGTTTAACTGAATACTTGCTTACTTCTGAGAAAGATTGAGAAAAGCAGAAGGTTGGCTGTCACTAGAACTAGGGGGCATAGTTTGAAAGTAATGGGGACCATATTTAGGACTGAGTTGAGGAGCAATTTCTTCCCCCAAGGGATTGTGATTCTGTGGAATTCCCTGCCCAGTGAAGCAGATGAGGCTGCTTCATTGAATGTTTTTTAAGGTAAATGTAGATTTTTGAACAGTAAAGGAATTAAGGATTGTGGCAAGACGGCGGGTAAGTGGAGCTGTGTCCAAGAAAAGATCAGCATGATCTTATTGAATGGTTCAGCAGGCTCGATGGGGCCAGATAGCCTACTCCTGCTCCTGTTTATTATCTTCCTTTATCTCTGGTAATCCCAAATCCCAAGAAACACTCCAACATTCCAAAACCCTTCTTGTCTTAATTGCATTCTAGAATATATTCTGCAGTTTCCCAGGTCTCCATGGTGCCTTTCCAGTCTGCCCTAAAGTGGAAGGCGGAGCCCGTGTTCCTGGACCTCTGAGATGCCTAGTCTGTGCCATCTCTTCCTTGTGGTTGTAGATCACATGCCTGTTACTAGTGAAGGCCAGTCTCCCATTGTTGATAATACCATCTGACAAAGCATCTCTATTTCTGTTGAAGAAATGTTCGTGAATTGCTTTGAACAGGACACCGACTGGTACTGTGCCTCAATAACACACCAAGGGGTAAATTCAGCAATGCAGCCCTCTGGCAGGGAACGACACCTGGACCCACGCATTCGGCTACAACATGTGGTGTTGATTCTACAATCTCCACTCCCTTTGAGGGAGGCTGACATCTCTGTTTGCGCTCGCATTTCTTCCAGGAGATTCTTCCTTGCCAAAGAGGCGTGTGGAAGAATGGAGTATCGCTACGGGTAGTAGGTCAGGAAAGCTTCATGCGTTTTAAGGACAATTGCTCTTGGATTGAAAAGTTGCTTTTTTATAGAGCCTTTTGAATCATGTTGGGCAAGTCATAATGGAAAGTGCACTGCAGTAAATTTTCTATCTGCTACAGTAAGACCTTTACCAAGAGATGAATGTTCCAGGACCTGAGGCCTTTGCAAAACATCATACCGAAAGCAACCAGCTACACCCTGACCTTGTTCATCTGACCGCAGGCAATGTGCATCATCAAGAAGCTCACCATTTATAAGTTCCTGAAATGTGCCAGCTCACATCATGATTTGAGCTCCATTGCAATTCAGTGTGATGACAAAGGAAGAGAGATAACTATAATTAGTAATCCAGTTTCATACTACACCCTGTACCTGTGGTGAATATTATTACTGAAATACCAGAAGTGAGCTTGGCTGTTTCCTGGCATTTTATGAAAGGTGAATTGACAAGATATTCACAGTTTTACCTTGAATTTCCCTTGGGGGAAGAAAAATCTAAGTGTTTGTTGAAATTGGATGACTGATATCTGTTAAAGCAAAGTACTTTGGAGGCAGGAGATCTGAAATAACAACAGAAAATGCTGGAGAAACTCAGCAGGTCTGGCAGCACCTTTGCAGAGAGAAATAGAGTTCACACTCTGAGTCCAACGTGACTCTACTTCAGAACTTCTTTTGGATTGACATTTATTAACAACTGAACAAAAATGTTGTTGATGAAATACATAGCTGTAAGGAATCTGCAGCTACCTCATTAGGTCAGATTGCTCATAGAGAAACTCATGCAATGAGGATTATTGGAAATAAGACTTGAAGTAAATTGCTTTTGCAACCAGCTAACTCATTTTGAGTTTCAGTTCATTTGGGAAATCTGGTGATATTGTGGTAATGACACAGTGCGAGGTTAATCCAGAAGCCCCAGGATAATGCTTTAGTGACATGAGTTCACATCCCATCACAGCAATTGCTGAAGTTTGAATTCAGTAAGGCAGATGAAAGGGGTTCCAAACTATTAATTAATCTTTCAACATGTTTTATGAAATTCCTCCATTATGAACAAGATTAACGGTGTTGCTGAGAAAGGGCAATCGGACAAACAGCATTAACATTAGAAATATCTAGCTCAGTTTTCAAATCTTCATCATGTAACAGTCTCTTCAATAGATACTCATGATTCTCTCTGCCATCTGCTTAATTGAAGAGCGGTTGATAATGTTACCATGTCCTGTATTGTTTGGGGCTAATGTCTTAACATCCAGCCCAGATGTCTGTTGTGTTTGTCCAAGTTGATTTGATACCTTTAGTTTTTATAATGCCCTCTTCATACCATCTGTCTACAACAGGCTAGTATCTTTTTCATCGATTCTTTCTCATATTATGCAAATGCTAACTGTTTGTGGTTTGTTATGGCTAATCTGCATATGTTTCCGAACCCATTGTGTGTAATTTGCGGACAAGTGTGATAATGCCAGGCTGTAAGTGAAGCAGAGCCACTTTAGATTGCTGTACGAGATGCAAACTGCATCTGTGCATAAGTATACATGAGACCTATATGTTCACTGACAGTCAGCATTTCACACTGGCATTGAGTATGTTGACCAGCAATTTAAGTAAAAAATTGTTAATGCCCATCAACAGTTAAAAGGCGATGGACATGATGCTGTTCCTTGGAGCTCTTGCTGCCAGGAGGACCTCTTCCATGGTACGTCATGCTCATCAATCTTGCACCATACTCACACACCTAAGTTTGAAATGGGCAAAGTGGCTCACACCAGTTCCACCTCCACGATGTAGTGCCATCAGTTTTATCATCCCTACCTCCCCACCTGTAGTCACCTCTACAGAGGCGGCACAGTGGCTCAGTGGTTAGCACTGCAGCCTCACAGCGCCAGGGACCCGGGTTTGATTCCTGCCTCGGGCGACTGTCTGTGTGGAGTTGGCACATTCTACCCTTGTCCGCGTGGGTTTCCTCCAGGTGCTCTGGTTTCCTCCCACAGTCCAAGATGTGCAGGCTTGGTGGATTGGCCATGCTAAATTGCCCATAGTGTTCAGGGGTGTGTGGGTTACAGCGGGATGGGTCTGGGTGGGATGCTCCAAGGGGCGGTGTGGACTTGCTGGGCCGAAAAGCCTGTTTCCACACTGTAGGGAATCTAATCTAATCTGGACAGTATCCAGGTTTGGGCTGACAAGTGACAAGTAACATTTGCGTCGCACAAATGCCAGGCTATGACCATCACCAATAAAAAACAATTTAACTATCGCCTCTTGACATTCAGTGGCGTTACCATCACTGAATTCTCCACTTTCAACATCCTCAAGGTTGCCATTGACCAGAAACTGAATAGCACTCTCCATATAAACACAATGGCTACAAGAGCAGATCAGAAGCTAGGAATACTGCAGCCACTGACTCACCACCTGACTCCCGAAAACCTGTCTTTCATCAACAAGGCACAAGCCAGAAATGTGACAGAATGCTACTCACTGGCCTGGAAGGGTACAGCTCCAACAGCATTAGGACAAAGCAGACCCCACTTGATTGACACCACATCCACGCCCCACACCGTCAACACTCAGTAGCAGCAGTGTGTACTATCTGCAAAGTGCACCGCAGAAATTCACCCTAGATCCTCAGAAAGCACCTTTCAAACCCATGACCACTTTGGAATAGAAGAACAGTGGCAGCAGATGCATTGGAACACCACCACATATGAGTTCCCTCTAAGCCACTCACCATGCTTCCCTCACTGACGCCGAGTCAGAATCCTGGAATTCCCTCCCTAAGGGCACTGTGGCCCGCACCACAACTGATGGACTGCAGCGGTTCAAGAAGGCAGCTCACCAGCACCTTCTCCACTGGGGATGGGCAATAAATGCTGGCCAGCCAGCGACACTCATATACCACAAATTAATTTGTAAAAAAGCAAAGCATCAGTGAAGAAACCAGTGTTAAAGTGAATCGAGCTGATGGATGTGAGCCCCCTATCCATGAAACCATCTGGTGTATAATAACATATATAGCCTATCGATGAAATTTGAGCAACTACATTTTAAAAGCCTCCTTTCTCACCCCCCTCAGCTCTTTCCTTCTGGTCCAGGTTCCTAAGGCAGGCTGGAGAGTGAATCTTGCTGCCAGTGGGGACAATAGAGGCAGAAGCCCTCGTAACATTTAAGAAGCATTTAGATGTGCAAGGCATAGAAGGCTGTGGGTCAAGTGCTGAAAAAATGGAGTTAGAATAGTTGGGAACAAAAACAGAAATTGCCGGAAAAGCTCAGCAGGTCTGGCAGCACCTGTGGAGAGAAATCAGAGTTAACGTTTCAGGTCCACTGACCCTTCCTCAGAATAGCAATTTCTATTTATGTTTCTGATTTACAGCATTCGCAGTTCTTTCAGGTTTTATTTAGAATAGTTCGGTGGTTGCTTTTGACTGGTACAGACTTAATGAGCCTGAGGGCCTTTTTGTGTGCTTTGACTCTACGGTACAACATTTTTGTAATTTGACGAAAGATATTTTTGTCCAGGTACTTTCAAATAGTGCAGAAAAGCTCAGATCACTGTGCCAGTTTCCCTCAGGTTGAAGAGGAGAGATCAAACTGCGCTGTGGTTATTGCTTTTAAAGCAAATTTCCATCTCCGATTAAGTATGCATGCGATTACACAACATCTCCTTGTGGCTTTGTTCAGCCAAAACAAATTAGAGCACAGTTTACAAATGAAGGCTGTGTTTAACAAAATTGAAGTGGTTAATGTTCACTTGCCAGATGCACTTTGCAAAGTCACTGTGCCAAGATCCAGAGGGCAGGCCATATGGGAAAGCGGCTTTACAATACTTTCAACACGACATTGTGTGTGAGGCTCTGTGAAGGTGTGCTCCAAAGGAGCACTGACACTGGAAACCCTCTCGGAGATGAACTTTTTGAGTCAGATAATTGAGTTAGAGCTCACTCCATTCTGCGATCTCTGTTTTTGATTACTTCTGGTGCGCCTTTGTGTATTACACAGCGAGGTCATTAGGGAAAACAAGTAAACATGTATTTAGCATTAAAGCTCTAAGTATAGACCTACATGTCTGTGTCTTATCGCTCTTCCTCTTATTATAATTTTGTGCTCTTATCCGATCTGAAATTGCTTTGTATGTCTCTGTATTTTCCAATATTTTCATGATGTCTCTTCCATACAATGCTAATGGGACCTTATCTATATCTCTGCTACTTTGCCAGAAATTATTTCTGTGTTTGAATAATCTAATTTGCTAGTACTGTTAATGCTGTGTGAGAAAGACCTTTTGACGAAAACATGATTTACCAGCCAGTATGGTTGGCTCTGCTGAATGCTTCCTTATGATGCCAGGTCATATTTGTGCCTGACAGGCAGGTTAATTTCAATATTCATCAACATTTGTCAAAAACCCTTAGAAACCACACTGAAAGTGGTTTGATTTGTGATTCGAGAGAGCTCGGAATTACGACCTAACAACAGGCTCAACTTGATATTTGGACCCTCTTCATTTCAAAAGCATTCTAACAAACAGAGAACTGCGGATAGAGTCTTAAGAGATGTACATAAACAGACACCTCAGTCCGACCTATCCATGCCGATCCAGGTATGCTAAATTAATCTAGCTCCATTTACCAGCATTTGGCCCATATCCCTCTGAACACTTCCTATTCATATACCCATCCAGATGCCTTTTAAATGTTGTAATTGTACCACTGCCTCCTCTGGCAGTTCATTCCATACATGCGCCACCGTCTGTGTGAAAAAAAGAGTTGCCCCTCAGGTCCCTTTTAACTGCTGGAGATCTGAGACAAACAACAACAGAAATGCCTGAAGAAACTCAGCAGGCCTGGCAGCACCTGTGAAGAGAGAAAACAGCATTAACAGTTCAAGTCCAGTGAGCTTTTAGATCGTCATAGATGGAAATAGTTTGGTCACTTGGCTTTCAGATGACATCAATTCTCAGTTTATCTGTCTCACCAAATGAAGCTGGGTGTCATTCATGCACACGTTTTGCCGCCATGAATGTGTAATTGTTAAAAAATGCATTCCACATTTTAATACACACCGTAGCATCTATAGATTGGTGAACTACTTACAGAACCTCTAACAAGGCGTAATTTCTGTACATTTTGTTGGTGCCAATTCGGTGGAAAGTGATTTGTGTTAACAGTGGCTCCACTGCATTGAGCAGAATGTTTATGGACCTTGCCTTCTCTTCCCCTGACCCTCCTCCCACATTCTTTCAGCCTCCACTGACCAACCTCTTGTGAAAGTGGCTCCTTGATGATGTCTTGCAAACTTCACCTCCAAGGTTAATAACTCCTGCCCCAGTTCTTTTAAACCCTGCCATTAGCATCCCAAAGTTAGCATCTCTTCCATCCTTTGCTCACTCAGTGGAGAATCCTTCATTGTTGTTCTACTTCACCACTGGATAAGTTCAGTAATTGAACATGTTGGGTGGGGCAGCAGAGTCATTTTAAACTGAAAGGCAGCAGGGGACTTGAGGGGAAAATATTTCTTTTATCCAGAATGTGTTGGGGGTCTGGAATGCACTGCTTGGGAGGGTAACCTCACAACTTTAAAAAGGACATGGATGAGCACACTTGAAGTATATTTGACAGAACGCCTCATCGCCACAATTTTCTGACAAACCCCCAAGGCATTGCTTGGCCAGTGGTGAGAAGGGCACGACCTGTGAGATTCTTCATGTATGTTCTGTGCATACGGTCTGTGCCACTGAATGCTGCCCTCAAAATGGCTGTGCTGGCCCGGAAATGATCACACATCTCCTTCTAGAATGTTCCTTTGCAAAGAATGTCTTGAGAGAAATGCACTGGCTTTTGCCGAGGTGCTTCCCGAGCAGTGCCGTAACTGTGGACTTTGCGCTCCACAGTCTGTTTCCCCAGGGCATGCACTGAGACAAACATAGCTGCGCTTGGAGGACCATCAACTCGGTGAAAGACACTCTTTGGCCTGCCTGAAACATGTTGATCTTCCAGTGCAAGGAGTTGACCCTGACTGAATGTTGCAGACTGACACATTACAAGGTCCAGGACTACATGCTGAGGGATGCACTCAAGCTTAGGGCAGCTTCTGCCAAGACAAGTTGGGACAGACCACTGTCTGAGGCATTTCTGCCCAAGTATAACGGGGGTCCATTCAGTTATTGGACCCTCCAAGATATTCCTTTAGCACATCAGCTGAGATTTCTGGGTTCAAATCATAAAAGTGTTTGTGATACAAAAACAAAGTTGATGGAAAAGCTCAGCTGGTCCGGGCAGCATCTGTGAAGGAGAAAACAGAGCTAACGTTTCGGGCTCGGTGACCCTTCCTCAGAACTGATGGTGGCTGGGAAAACGTCAGTTTATATGCCAAAAATAAGGAGGTGGGTGGGGTAGGGAGCTAAGGATAGGATAGAGCCCAAAAAGAGAGAAAGACAGTTGGACAGACAAAGGAGTTGCTAATGATCAGGCTGGGAGGGTGAATAGTTGTTAATGGGGACTGTTAGTGACTATCAACAGGGGTGTGTAGTGGCGGGCTATGTGCTAACAAGGCCTCGTGTGTTGGGTGGGGGCCTGGGACATGGGAGAGTTTAGGTCTTAAAATTATTGAACTCAATATTGAGTCTGAAGGGCTGTAGGGCCCCCAAGCAGAACATGAGGTGTTGTTCCTCCAGCTTGCACTGGGCTTCAGTGGAACGCTGTAGTAAGCTGGACACAGAGATGTTGGCCAGGGAGCAGGGTGGTGCATTGAAGGGGCAGACAACAGGGAGTTCAGGGTCTTTTTTGCAAGCAGAACGCCTTTATAAGCTGATGTTTTCCCAGCCACCATCAGTTCTAAGGAAGGGTTACCGGACCCGAAATGTTAACTGTTTTCTCCTTCACAGATGCTGCCAGACCTGCTGAGCTTTCCCAGCAACTTTGTTTTTGTTCCTGATTTGCAGCATCTGCAGTTCTTTTGGTTTTTATAAAGTGTTTGTGATGTTTGTTAACAGAGCTGGACAATTCTAGTTGCAAATTATCCTTCCCACACCATTTTATTCATTTTAAATATGTGAGAGAAGAATGAATTTTAGCATGAAGCCTCCGCAGCCCATGTGTGTGGGTATCATAATATTTACATAAACAGGCTTCTACCTCAAAGTCAGCAAGTTGCATATGTAAATACAGGACAGATAAAACCTGCTTTAGGTTCCCTGGAAGAACCAAAAGAACTTTGTGCTTAATTTGCATCACAGATTTTAACCTACTCCAAATTTGAAACAATGCTGGTTGCCAGATACAGTCATGTTCCTTATACATGATGTGCGTAGACATAACTGAAGGAAAATGTGGTGGATCATCTATTTTACTTCCTTCAGCAGGCTGTTGAGCAAACCCATAGATATGGATATGTCAGATCACCGACCGAAATCTGGCTTGATAGATCATGTTTTGTTTTCTTTTTATGTCATGGAGTAAAGATGTAATGGTGAAGATTTGGCTTTAATACCAGAAGATGAAATGAAGATAAAATAGAACCAGTCACAGTGTTTGCACGTAACACAGTTTGAAAGATTTCAAAATGCACAGAAAAAAAACAAATACATTCTCATCTATTCCCAACAGCATCATTTTATGGCACTCCACTATCAGATAGAGTTCTCTTCTCTGTCCACATCTGTTGTGTTAACTTGTCAGTTTCTTTTGCAACAGTTCTGAGGAAGGGTCACTCAACCTAAAATATTAATTTTGATTTCTCTCCACAGATGCTAAGAGGCTTACTGAGCTTTTCCAGCAATGTCTGTTTTTGCTTTTTGATTTACATACACAGTTCTTTTGGTTTGTTTTTCTTTCATCTTTGATTTTTTTTCTTCGATCTTGAGAGCTTGATAATCTTTTTCTTGATTATTCACACAGCTGAGCTTAAACTTTCTCACCTTCAAGTAACCCTTACAGATTTCTAACCCATCACTTCCAGTCTGGAATTTTCACGCTAACCTCCTTACACTGTGTAGTCTATTCCTTTCCTGTGCTTTCTCCGGGAAGAAATTGTTTTTCTGATCAGACCCCATCCAAGCCTTCTGCGAACTGAAACCAAAAGCTTTCCAGTCCGTGGGTTATTCCTAAACAGAAATAAATTCTTCATCCCCCTAAAGCAAAAGCAAGCTCATGCCTTTCGATGCTAGTTCTTCGATCATCAAGCTCTAACAAAGAAATTTACATTAGCATTCCAGGAGAACCCCAATCACCTGCTCTTCAAGATATACTGGTGTAAATCCATGACTCGAGAAACATTGAAAAATTAATTATTAAATCTCTTACTTACATGTCCAAAGCGCACATGCCACTAGTTCATAGAATGATAGAATCACGCAGCACGGAGACAGACCTTTCGGTCCAACCAGTCCATGCCAACCATGTTCCCAAACTGAATTAGTCCTATTTGCATGCGCTTGGTTCATATTCCTACAAATGTTTCTTACTCGGTACTTTTCAAAATGTGTTTTAAATGTTGTAACTGTACCCTCATCCGTCATTTTTTCTGGAAGTTCATTCCACACACTAACCACTCTCTGTGTAAAAAAGTTGCCCCTCACGTCTTTTTTACATCATTCTCCTCCCACCTTAAAAATATGTCCCCTGGTTTTGAACTCTCCCACCCTAGGGAAAAGGTCCTGGTTATTCAGCTTATCTATGCCCCTGATGATTTTATAAACCTCAGTAAGGTTGAAATAACCTCAGCCCCCTATTCCCCAGTGAAAAAAATGCCCCAGCCTTTCTCGGCTATTTTTATATCTCAGACCCTCCATTCCTGGCTACATCCTGGTAAATATTTTCTGAACCCTCTCCAGTTTAATAATATCCTGCTTATCATAGGGCAACCAGAATTGCACACAGTACTCCAGAAGAGGTCTCACAATCTCACAGTCCTGTACAATCTCAACATGATGTCCCAACTCCTAAGCTGTAAAGGTCTGAGCAATGAAGGCAAGTGTGCTAAATATCTTCTTAACCACCCTGTTTTCCTGTGGCACAAATTTCAAAGAATTATGTGCCTGAACCTGTCGGTCTGTCTGCTCAACAACGTTTCCCAGGATCTTAGTATTAATTGTATAAGCCCTGCCTTTGTTTGTTTTACTCAAATGCAATACCTCACATTTATCCGAATTACTCCCCAAATGCCACTCCTCAGCCCAAAATCAAACTCCAAACTTTTAAATATATTTAGATATACATCGCTTACCTTACATCACAATAGGTTGGTGTCCTCAGTAACTTCTCCAGGAAAATCTCACAAGTACTGGTACTGGCCATGAGCTTCATTTTATGGGACAATCTAGAATGAGAGCTCACAGATGAAGAGAAATATTTTTCTCTCAGAAGCAAATAAGTCTTTGGAACATTTTCCTGAAAAATGGTGGAAGCAGGGCCCTTGAATGTTTGAAGGCAGGAGTAGATAAATACTTTGTGAGCAAGAGGGTGAAAGGTTCTCAGGGTTAGGTGGGAATGCAGATTTAAGGTTACAATCTTTTATGCTGGAGCAGAATGAGGGACTAAGTGACCTGCAGACGGTTGTTTGTATGTTCATGTGGAATAATATCGTATTGAATTTCTCTCATGTGAAGTATGGTATAATTGATAAATGGACACCAAAAGTTACAAAAAACATTTATTAACATGGCACCCTTGATGTCCTCAGTGGGCCCCATCCCCCACTAGAAAGTACATTCAATGAAATAGTCTCTTGCCTCCAGGCAGCAATGAGGTAATCAATAGTGTTGAAGGTTGTGTGAGAGCTGGGACACTGAATGTTTTGAAGGACGTTTGTCAAGCTGAAACGTTCGCACAGCTTCTCTCTCCACAAGAGCCGCAGGACGTGCTCAGGGTTTTCAGCATTTTCTGTTTACATTTGCGATTCTCCGCCTCTGCGCTGTTCTCTTTTTGTACTGGAAGAAGCTGCCCGCACGTCCTGGATTGGGGCTACATCAGTGGGTACCTCTCCCACTGTTCACTGCCTAGGTGGAAATTTGCATCTCTGACAGTGCAGTGCTGCCTCTCAGTCCTGGCTGTAAAATGGTGAAATAGGTCCCTTGTGGAAGATTATGCATTAGCAGAATAAGAGCTGAAAGCCTGGATCTCCTGGCTCAGGAGCAATCCCCTGAGCTGAGGTTAACTAGGGGAGGGCATTCTCACCTTTGATTTCCTGTTTAAAAATCTTAATCCAAATACCATGCCACAAAATCTTGACACGCAAAATATGTAAAGTGAGCAAGAAGTGCGTTCTTTTTGCAAACCTTTTAATGTACTTAATGATCAATAATAATAAAATAATGAGTTCCCATTAACGAACCTGAGTCACTAATCAATAACTGGTGTATATTATGCAGTATTAAGAAATTACTTACAAAGACAAATTGTGAGTATTATCATTTGCTTATATTTCACTTCATACATGTCTGTGATGTACATTTATGAGGATGTCACAATATTAAGATTTCTCAAGAAGGAGCTTTTCGAAATTCCTACTAACTCCAATTTTGTCTTTTTGCCATCTAAAGTGGGAATGATAAGTGCACACTGAAAGGAACCTTTTGTACTATAGCTTCTATCTATATTTTATTTTGTCATTTCATTGAAGAGCCATTATCACTTTACTACTGTCCTTCGCAGGAACAGTAATGCCGTGGGTGTGTGATAAGGTTTGTGGTTTGACGGGATAAAGAAAAAACGCTTAAGTTATTCTTGGCAATGGGACAGCTGTCTGATGAGTGTTTATTTTTGGTAAACCACTGAACATCAGCCAACAACACTGACTTGCATTTGTACAGAGCCCTTAACTTTGAAATGCCTCTCGATTTTTTTTTGAGATCAAGCCCAAAATAACAGAAGGTGCCAAGAGTGCATCAAAACTTGGTCTAATGAATAGATTTTGTGGAGAATCTTGAAGGAGGGGACGGTCATAGAGAGGTGGAAAATTCGGGGAGACAGTTCTTTGGCAGTTTAACTTAAGATCAGCAGAAACGGGTTAGGTCATTAGAGGTCAGAATGAGAGAAGCAAAAAATTAATGCTACAGGAAACTGGTGCCCAATTTGTGCAAGTAAAAGGTGCATTTCTGAGTAAGATGCCGAGACAGTGACACTGTTCATCACCTTGTTGATGTTCAAGAATAGTCTGAAGGGCCGGCAATTGACCTGATTAGATTTGTGCTGCATTTTTGTGAACGGGACATAGCAATTATCCGCATTGTTGGGTAGATATCAGTGTTGTAGCTGGACTTGACCAGCCTTGCTAGAAAAATGGAACGAAATGGAGCACGGACGCTGTAAATCAGGAACAAAAACAGAAGTTGCTGGAGAAGCTCAGCAGTTCTGGCAGCATCTGCGAAGAAAAAGAACAATCTGAGGAAAGGCCACCGAACCCGAAACATTAACTCTGACGTTTTCTTCACAGATGCTGCCAGACCTGCTGAGCTTTTCCAGCAACTTCAGCCTTGCTCGAAGCTTGGGTAGTCCTCGAGTACAAGCCTTCAGCACTATAAGAAGGTATTGTCAGGTTCCACAGCCTTTGTTTCCCCAGTGCCTGCAACTATTTGACACTCTTTTACATTGGAATTTAATCCAGTCTCAAAAATTGCATTGCAAGTGACTGCACATATGGAAACCTGAGCCTCAGAAGGATTTTTGTATGTAAGATTATTGCATTTTGCATTGCAGCTTGCCCTGAAATACATATAAGTGAACTGTGTGCTCAAATTATTTTTACAGATTTCGGAATGTGCTGTATACAGCAAATGGAAGAGAATGATACATTAGTTGTGAGGGAGTGTTACAACTGAGATGGGAAAAGTGCGTTAATGCTACAGTGCTACTACTCCAGTGGACCTCAATTTAAAATTAAAATATTTCTCCAAGTTATTTTATGAAACACAAGTATTAGTTCTTTGTCAAAGCAAAATTTATTCAATGAAAATGAAAATATATTGTGAGTAAGACTGAAATATAAATGCTGGTCCATCTAGTTGAGACATCTTATTGGTAAAACCTGCCACGGATATTTAATTTGTTGTCTTGACAACTGGGAATGTTTTTTATTTTATGTCAAGACCAATTGAAATAGTGAGGACAAGCGAAACAATCCAGTCCACTAGATTGATCCTGAGTGTGGAGGCGTTTTATTATGAGGAGCAGTTGAGTGGGTTATTTGTACTCATTAGAGTACAGAAGAATGAGTGAAGTACTGGACACCTTACTGAAGCATGCAAGCTTCTTTGGGGCCTTGTCAGCATAGAGGCAGAGAGATTTTTTTCTCCCTCTGGGAGAGTCATCTGTAAGTAAGAGGTCACCGATTTAAGGCAGAGATGAGGAAGAATGTCTTCTGTCAGAGAGTGGTGTATCTGTGGAGTTCTTTCCTGCAGAGGGCTGCCAAGGCTGGATTAAGTAAATTCAAGGTTGAGATGGACATTTCTTGTAATCAGTAAATCAAGACAGATGAGGTAAAGGCAGGAACTTGAAGGTATGGGTTATCAGATCAACCATGATCTCATTGAATGCTGTTGCAGACTCACTGGGCTGAATGGCCTACTCCTGTTCCTACATCTCTCAAACACAGACCCATCACTTCACAAAAAGAGAAAACCAAGCAGATTTCTCTGCAGGGATTGTATTTCTGAAACAAAACCTCTTTGGTTATTATGCTCTTCTTTGAGATCAAGAAGATAATACGTAGAATGTTTCGGGTTCTAACTCTGATGTTCTGGTTTACGTGGTCGTTTCACTCTTAAAACAGTTGTAGAACTCTCTGGTGGCTGGAGCCATCCCTGATGCATAGGAAAATGGCTGCAGTTTGGGAGGTCAGTCATCTCGGCTCCAGCACATCTCTGCAGGAGTTCCTCAGGGTGGTGTCCTTGACCCAACCATCTTCAGCTGCTTCATCAATGACCTTCCCTCCATCATAAGGTCAGAAGTGGGGATGTTTGCCGATGATTGCACAAAGTTCAGCACAATGCGTGACTCCTCAGATATTGAAATAGTCCATGTTCAAATGCAACAAGAACTGGACAATATCCAGGCTTGGGCTGACAAGTGGCAAGTGACATTCGCGCCACACAAATGCCAGGCTGTGACCATCAGCAATAAGAGACAATCTAACCACCGTCCCTTAACATTCAATGATATTACCATTACAGAATCCCCCACTATTGACATTCTGGGCGTGATCATTGACCAGAAACTCAAATGGACTCACCAAATAAACACAGTGACTGCAGGAGCAGGTCTGAATTTTTTTTAATTCATTCATGGGATGAGGGCATTGCTAGCCAAGCAGCATTCATTGCCCTTCCCTAATTGCCCAGAGGGTGTTTACAAGTCAATCACATTGCTGTGGGTCTGGAGTTAGGAATACTGTAGCAAGTAACTCATCTTCTGATTCCTCAAAGCCTGTTCACTGTCTACAAGTCACAAGTCAAGAGTGTGATGGAATACTCCTCACTTGTCTGGATGAGTGCAGCCCCAACAACACTCAAGAAACTTGATACCATCCAGGACAAAGCAGCCCGTTGTTTGGGACCACATCCACAAGCATTCACTCGCTCCACCACTGACGCTCAGTAGCAGCAGTGTGGACTATCTACAAGATGCACTGCAGAAATTCTCCAAAAATCCTCAGACAGCACCTTCTAACCCTACGACACTTCTATCCAGAAGGACAAGGGCAGCAGATATATGGGAACACCACCACCTATAAGATCCCCTCTAAGCCACTCACCATCCTGACTTGGAAGTATATTGTAGTTCCTTCACTGTCATTGGGTCAAAATCTTGGAATTCCCTCCCTAATGGCATTGTGGGTCAACCCACAGCAGGAGGACTGCAGCAGTTCAAGAAAGCAGCTCAGCACCATCTTCTTGAGGAGCAACTAGGGATGGGCAAGAAATGCTGACCCAGCCAGCAACGCCCACATCTCAGAAACAAATAGAAAAAAAAAGCCTTGCTTTTGAGTAAGAGTTGCTCAGGAAATGCAATCTTGAGAAGTTACTTCAATCACTCTTACAAAAGAACAATTGGGTTTCACCATGAACTCAACATTAGACCTTTCTTTTAAGAAATCACATAGATCTACCGGGCAGCTTGTTCTTAGCGATCTTTCCTCCAATAGAGTTAACATTCTGAGTCCGATATAACCTCTTCAAGGCAAAGGACTTGAACTGTTAATTCTGTTGCTATCTTCACAGGAGCTGTCAGACCTGCTGAGTTTCTCTAGCACCTTCTGTTTATAATTCAGGTCTTCAGGATCTGCAGTATTTTGCATTTATTTGTGTGTATATAGTGTTAATTTATGAGGACTTATCATGCAATCACCTGCTCTATGAGTCAACATACAGTAAGCAGTTCATATGAAAATTTGGTTTGTTCTGTACAGCAAGTGTTGTGCCAGTACTTAGTGTGTTGCGTGTGGCGACATTGTACTTATCATGTGCATTATGTGTCTATTGTAATGATTATGAAAACATCAAATTGCATGTAAGCAAGAGACATGTGTTGAAACAGTGACTTTAATGACTTTAGAGTGTCCTAAAACACTTTGCAGCCAATGAAGTACTCTTGAAATGTAGTCATTGTTGTCACGTGGGAATCCCAGTAGCTAAATTTGAATACAGCAAACTGCAATGCAATAATATCAGAAGTTTTCTTTGTAATATTGATTGAGGGGACAGAGAGCTTCCCTTCTTTTCTTGGAAATTGTGGCATGAGCCTTCTGCATACACCAATAAAAGTGCCCCTTTCTAAGTGATGGAATCTCCCACAGTGCAGTACTCTTCTGGTAGCACTGAACTAAGATGTCAGCCTGAATGTTTGTCCTAAAACACTGGAGTGAGATTTGAACTCGGAACCTTTTCACACAGGGAGAAAATGTGGCCTACTGAACTGCTGCAAGACTGTTGTGAACATTTTAAATGAGACTTAATTGCATTTGCATGGCAAGCAAATTCACAATGTATCGTGCCACTTTATGTTGGACAGAAAATTGTGATCACCGAGATGGAACTACAAACCTACCTAAAAGATTTCCCTCAATACCTTATCCAGGCAATTTAGTGCCTTTACTAGCAAAATCTTGCTCATCACGTGTAATGTATGTTACCTGTGAAAGTATATTCTGCGCTTAAAAAAAACTTCTAATGTTTGTGATGTACACATTATGCTGATCGTGAGTTCCATCAGGATGTATTTGTTGTAGACTTGAGGGACATTATTCATTGTATCAATGGGTGATTTGCTAGGGTTGCTATCTGTAGCCATATTATTCAGGAATTTGGGAATAGTTTGTATATTTCTACTAGGCTTGTCAGTTGACCCTCCATGGCTTCCGCAAAATTAGAAACTGGAAGAAACCTTTAGCACAGCTAAAGGGATATCAATGAAGTCATTCCTAAATATCTTGGAACAAATCAGCAAGCATTTCCCAGCATTCAACTCCCTTACATTCTGGTTTTAATCCTAGTATTTTTTGAAAACTTAATCGTATAGTTTATAGAATTCTTTTTTTCTTGGGTATCTTGCCAAAGTGATAAATTTGTCCAGCATGACATTGGCTCAGTACCAGGTTACAATGATCAATCATAAATATTCCTTTGATCCCAGTGTAATTTTTTTTTGCTGCTTCTATGTTATTCATGTACATGTCCAAGGAACTATTGATCTGTCAGCTTAATATCAGAGACTGGAAAATAATGTAATCCATATCTCAAATGTTGCTGAAAAAACCACATGCTGTTGAAGTTAGAGATAACAAGGTGTGAGAGTTGGATGAACACAGCAGGCCAGGCAGCGTCAGAGGAGCAGGAAAGCTGATGTTTTGTCTGGGTCTGGATCCTTCATCTGAAGTGGGAAGCATTGACCATGCCTGGCCTGCTGTGTTCATCCAGCTCTACACCTTGTTGTCTCAGTCTCCAGCATTAGCAATTCCTACTATTTCTGATGCTGTTGAAGTTATTTGTCTTGCAATTATCAGGACTAACACATGAATGCCAGATTTCAAAGGGAGTAATGATTTATCCTGCATGAGAAAAGGGTGCTGATTGGCTGGCAAGGTGACTCTGATTGGTTGAGGTGTTGCCAAAACCATTGACAACACTATATCCTTGATGCAGTCTCCATGGCAGTGGCTCAACCAATCAGAATCAACTTGAAATTTGACATTCTTGTGTCTTTCCTGAGATGAAAGGGACCTTGGGTTGAATGTTGGTAGGAGCCAGCACAAGTGTAAATTCTGATGAGTTTCATGAGAGATTTCTCTCCATCGTCCCTAGTGACATTTCTTGCGCTATTTTCTGAAAACCACCTCATTATCTGCGCACCTTGTCTCTATGGCACCTCTCGCATCCTGTTTTTCCCCTTGGTAGAAGTAGAAGAACTCGCGAATGCCAGGACATCCAGGAATCCAAAAGTTGGCATCATTTTTAAAGGCAAATCATACATTAGCTGATGTTCTGTCAGTCAGAAGTTGCCATTCACTAACCATGTCGTTGGAGGAGAACCAAACACAATATTTATCAGAGAGCATAGGTGACTCAGCTAGCACTTCATTGCAAATACAAATGCAAATGATTGACGTATTGCTATTTAAAACCACGCTACATAGGTTTAGCCTCAACTTATCTTTCTGGATTTAAACTAAGGTGTACAACAGCTTCAAGGACAAGCAATCAGCATTCCAATGTAGAAGTTAAAGTCACAAGTGACTTAAATCTAATGAAGTGTGAGAGACAGGGACTTTGGTGTCATACCGTACAAGTGATGTACAAGACAAGATGTGTTTTGGGCGACTGTACCAGGAGTGTGTTTTCGATATTATATGATGTGGAGGTGTTGGTGTTGGACTCGGGTGGACAAGGTCAGAAAGCACGCAACACCAGGTTATAATCCAAGATAATAAAATGTGAGGCTGGATGAACACAGCAGGCCAAGCAGCATCTCAGGAGCACAAAAGCTGACGTTTCGGGCCTAGACCCTTCATCAGAGAGGGGGATGGGGGGAGGGAACTGGAATAAATAGGGAGAGAGGGGGAGGCGGACCGAAGATGGAGAGTAAAGAAGATAGGTGGAGAGGGTGTAGGTGGGGAGGTAGGGAGGGGATAGGTCAGTCCAGGGAAGACGGACAGGTCAAGGAGGTGGGATGAGGTTAGTAGGTAGCTGGGGGTGCGGCTTGGGGTGGGAGGAAGGGATGGGTCAGAGGAAGAACCGGTTAGGGAGGCAGAGACAGGTTGGACTGGTTTTGGGATGCAGTGGGTGGGGGGGAAGAGCTGGGCTGGTTGTGTGGTGCAGTGGGGGGAGGGGATGAACTGGGCTGGTTTAGGGATGCAGTGGGGGAAGGGGAGATTTTGAAACTGGTGAAGTCCACATTGATACCATATGGCTGCAGGGTTCCCAGGCGGAATATGAGTTGCTGTTCCTGCAACCTTCGGGTGGCATCATTGTGGCAGTGCAGGAGGCCCATGATGGACATGTCATCAAGAGAATGGGAGGGGGAGTGGAAATGGTTTGCGACTGGGAGGTGCAGTTGTTTGTTGCGAACTGAGCGGAGGTGTTCTGCAAAGCGGTCCCCAAGCCTCCGCTTGGTTTCCCCAATGTAGAGAAAGCCGCACCGGGTACAGTGGATGCAGTATACCACATTGGCAGATGTGCAGGTGAACCTCTGCTTAATGTGGAATGTCATCTTGGGGCCTGGGATGGGGGTGAGGGAGGAGGTGTGGGGACAAGTGTAGCATTTCCTGCGGTTGCAGGGGAAGGTGCCGGGTGTGGTGGGGTTGGAGGGCAGTGTGGAGCGAACAAGGGAGTCACGGAGAGAGTGGTCTCTCCGGAAAGCAGACAGGGGTGGGGATGGAAAAATGTCTTGGGTGGTGGGGTCGGATTGTAAATGGCGGAAGTGTCGGAGGATAATGCGTTGTATCCGGAGGTTGGTAGGGTGGTGTGTGAGAACGAGGGGGATCCTCTTGGGGCGGTTGTGGCGGGGGCGGGGTGTGAGGGATGTGTCGCGGGAAATGCGGGAGACGCGGTCAAGGGCGTTCTCAATCACCGTGGGGGGGAAGTTGCGGTCCTTAAAGAACTTGGACATCTGGGATGTGCGGGAGTGGAATGTCTTATCGTGGGAGCAGATGCGGCGGAGGCGGAGGAATTGGGAATAGGGGATGGAATTTTTGCAGGAGGGTGGGTGGGAGGAGGTGTATTCTAGGTAGCTGTGGGAGTCAGTGGGCTTGAAATGGACATCAGTTACAAGCTGGTTGCCTGAGATGGAGACTGAGAGGTCCAGGAAGGTGAGGGATGTGCTGGAGATGGCCCAGGTGAACTGAAGGTTGGGGTGGAAGGTGTTGGTGAAGTGGATGAACTGTTCGAGCTCCTCTGGGGAGCAATAGGCGGCGCCGATACAGTCATCAATTGGACCTCTCAGTCTCCATCTCAGGCAACCAGCTTGTAACTGATGTCCATTTCAAGCCCACTGACTCCCACAGCTACCTAGAATACACCTCCTCCCACCCACCCTCCTGCAAAAATTCCATCCCCTATTCCCAATTCCTCCGCCTCCGCCGCATCTGCTCCCACGATAAGACATTCCACTCCCGCACATCCCAGATGTCCAAGTTCTTTAAGGACCGCAACTTCCCCCCCACGGTGATTGAGAACGCCCTTGACCGCGTCTCCCGCATTTCCCGCGACACATCCCTCACACCCCGCCCCCGCCACAACCGCCCCAAGAGGATCCCCCTCGTTCTCACACACCACCCTACCAACCTCCGGATACAACGCATTATCCTCCGACACTTCCGCCATTTACAATCCGACCCCACCACCCAAGACATTTTTCCATCCCCACCCCTGTCTGCTTTCCGGAGAGACCACTCTCTCCGTGACTCCCTTGTTCGCTCCACACTGCCCTCCAACCCCACCACACCCGGCACCTTCCCCTGCAACCGCAGGAAATGCTACACTTGTCCCCACACCTCCTCCCTCACCCCCATCCCAGGCCCCAAGATGACATTCCACATTAAGCAGAGGTTCACCTGCACATCTGCCAATGTGGTATACTGCATCCACTGTACCCGGTGCGGCTTTCTCTACATTGGGGAAACCAAGCGGAGGCTTGGGGACCGCTTTGCAGAACACCTCCGCTCAGTTCGCAACAAACAACTGCACCTCCCAGTCGCAAACCATTTCCACTCCCCCTCCCATTCTCTTGATGACATGTCCATCATGGGCCTCCTGCACTGCCACAATGATGCCACCCGAAGGTTGCAGGAACAGCAACTCATATTCCGCCTGGGAACCCTGCAGCCATATGGTATCAATGTGGACTTCACCAGTTTCAAAATCTCCCCTTCCCCCACTGCATCCCTAAACCAGCCCAGTTCATCCCCTCCCCCCACTGCACCACACAACCAGCCCAGCTCTTCCCCCCCACCCACTGCATCCCAAAACCAGTCCAACCTGTCTCTGCCTCCCTAACCGGTTCTTCCTCTGACCCATCCCTTCCTCCCACCCCAAGCCGCACCCCCAGCTACCTACTAACCTCATCCCACCTCCTTGACCTGTCCGTCTTCCCTGGACTGACCTATCCCCTCCCTACCTCCCCACCTACACCCTCTCCACCTATCTTCTTTACTCTCCATCTTCGGTCCGCCTCCCCCTCTCTCCCTATTTATTCCAGTTCCCTCCCCCCATCCCCCTCTCTGATGAAGGGTCTAGGCCCGAAACGTCAGCTTTTGTGCTCCTGAGATGCTGCTTGGCCTGCTGTGTTCATCCAGCCTCACATTTTATTATCTTGGAATCTCCAGCATCTGCAGTTCCCATTATCTCTGATACCAGGTTATAATCCAACAGGTTTTCAAATAAACCTGTAGGACTATAATTTGGTGTAGTACGATTTCTGACCTTAGGTATTCAAAATATTTTGTTGTTTTACTTTTAAATTTGGGGATTAATGGGATTATATGTCCATTGTTTCTTTACAAGACTTTGGATTTATGTTATGAGCAGACAGTTTGTTTTTCTCATCTTCATTTCTTTTGTTAATAAGCTTTTGTTGTTATAGGAAAATCTGCAGTACAGCATGGTAATGCTTCAGTGAGATACTATTTTATTCAGATGTAGGCAAACAAAAATGTGATCCAACCTGTCCGTTCACAACATCAGCCAGGATCAAAACAATTTGACTGTTACAAACTCTTTTAAAATCCACTTGTTTATGTTGCCACATTTGAATTCTCTGTACATTTTCCCCATTTTGTGTTAGGTTCGTTTACAGGAAGGATCTTCATGAAATAATGAGAAAATAACATACAGTAAGGTTCACTGAAGACAGAATATGTTACAGTATTCAAGGTGATTTTTCCGTAATCAATCCGGTACATTGTATGGAGCTGCCCCATTATTTTTATTCACTCTACAGCTCAGGCCCAGCCAGCAATGGAATTGATTTTTCTCATGGGCAATAATAATCAATCTGCTCAGGCCCTCATTGAACAATAAGAACCAAATGGCCAGCATGAACCAAACAGCACAATTTTGCTTCAGAGGCTTGAGGACAAAACTCTAGGTTGACACTCCTATTGAGGGACAGCTGCACAATCAAAGAGCCATCCTTGCAGTTGAGATGTTGAACCATGATCCTGCCTGCTCCCTGAAAAGCCCCACTGCACAGTTCTGAGGAAGAGCAAGAGAATTATCCCCTGCGCCACTGTCAACATTTATTTCCCATCCAGCATCACAGATGATCCCGAGCTAGTGGGAACTGCTGATGCTGGAGAATTTGAGATTTCTGAAGAACGGTCCCAACCCAAAGCATCAGCTGTCCTGCTCCTATTATGCTGCTTGGCCTGCTGTGTTCATCCAGCTCTACACCTTGTTATCTCACAGATGGTCCTGTTGTTATAGCATTACTTTTATAGTCGGAGTTTGCTGTGTGCAAATTGGCCGCCACATTTCCTACCTTTCAACCTAGACTTCAGAGGTACCATCATTTGCTGTAGACCATCCCGAGGTCATGAAAGATGCAAGATGACTACAAGTGTTTTGCCTTGTATCCGTGAGAATGCACCTCCGCCTACCTCTTGGAACCAGAGCAACAAACCAGGAACATAGTCGAGTGTGTTTTCAATGTACCTGGCAACACAGGCCGATGAACATTTCTGTGTATCAAACTAGTTTCCACTGACCACTACCCAGCATCCTGGGATAGCACAGTGGCTTAGTGGTTAACACTGCTGTCTCACAGCACCAGGGACCTGGGTTCGCTACCACCCTCAGGCAACTGTCTGTGTGGAGTTAACACATTCTCCCTGTGTCTGTGTGAGTTTCCTCCGGGAGCTCTGGCTTCCTCCCACAGCCCAAAGATGTGCAGATTAGGTGGCTTGGCCTCTCTAAATTGCTCATAGTGACCAGGGATGCACTAGCTTGCTTAGTCACAGGAAGTGCAGAGGTAAGGTAGGCTTGGGTGGGATGCCTGTCATAGGGTTGGTGTGGACTTGATGGGTTGAATGGCCTGCTTCCATGCTGTAGGGATTGTGATGTGCAATGATCACATGGGCAGCAGCCCAATCTGCACAAAATCAATTTTAATCAACTCTTTGGCAAACCCATGTCATCAAACTTTTGGAAATCAACCTTTAGTCAGGCTGGACACAGTATTTCTCATGCTTCTGTTGGATGCATCATCACTAATTTATCAGTGTCACATAAATGCAGGACTACATTGCTGTGGAGCTTAGTTTAATTAAAAGATCAATTAGATTCTAAGTGGCTTGGGGTACTAGACAGCTACAGGGACAATATCAATTGTTGGAAGGTTGTTAGTAATTTTGAGAGACTCTAGGACTGTGATAAGTTGAATCACAGGCCTGCTCCTTCACGAATCTATGTTTAGCAGAGCTGCGCAATCAGCCAATGGGCAGTTGAAACTGGTCTGACTACCAATCAGCTGTTGGTCAAAGAAAACGATGAATCGATCTTGTACCATGAAAAGCATTGAGAAATGTTGGAAGTTAGCTCCAGAAAAGCTCAATAACTTTTACCCACATAGGATGCTGCCGCTGAATGTGACCACCAGTTCAGTCAAGCATGTTTCCTGTGTCTTATAGAACGAATTCCTGGAGTACTTACTTTTACGGTTTCAGCAATAGAAATAGGCGAGTGAGCAGGAAAGCGTTCCTCAGACTCTTCAGATCCATCAGGGGTGGGAATATGTTCCTTTCTCTTCTGTTGATGCATTTTGCCATCTTTCCTGATCTACATCTCAAAATTCAGAGGGCAGTTTCATTAGCTTCTCACTATGTGGGCAATGCATTGGCATTCACAGTGCAGTGTAGCTCCCTTCCCACTACAGAAGACAGCAGCCTAATGACCTCATCCACATTGGCTTTAGACATTTAAGAGCAAACAGGTGAAGTGGTGACTGAACAGTCTGGTTTTGTTGAAGAACATGGGCGTTCTCGTGTATTTAGGTTCAGTGACTAACCACGGTGGTAACCAGCTTCAAAAATAAAACAGGGTGGCATGGTGGCTGCCTCACAGCCCAGGGTCTCAGGTTAATTCCAGCCTTGGACAACCATCTGTGTGGAGTTTGCACATTCTCCCTGTGTCTGCTTGGTTAAAAGATGTGCAGGTTGGATAGATTGGCCATGCTAAGTTGCCCCATGGTGCCCAGGGATGTGCAGGCTAGATGGGTTAGCCATGGGAAATGCAGGGCTACAGGGATAGGAATGGGTTCAGGTGGGATGCTATTCAAAGGGTTGGTGCAGACTCAATGGGCCAAACGAGCTCTTCCTGCACTAGGGATTCTAAGACACGATGAGAACCTACCTCTTTGATGGAGAAGCTGCCGTCATGTGACACTGTCGAAACTGCTCTTGTGAAGCACCTGAAACCCCTAGGATGGCATGTCAGTGCTATGGAAATATACATCGTTGTTGCTTTTTGTGTCTGGTAGCCATTTATTAACCATCACCTTTGTTTTTGTTTTGGACTCTCTCCCCAAAGTCTGTTCATCTCCCTCTACTTGCCAAGATTCTACCTGCCTCTGTTTTAAAGTCTCTGTCTCTGTCACCTTTTGAGGAAGAGAGTGCTGAAGACTCATAATCTCTGTGAAAAGAAATTCCTCTTCATCCTTATCTTAAATTATTTTTATTTATTTTTAATGCAGCACCTGGTCCTACAACAAAAAATAAGCAACAACCAGAAGAAGAAAGAGCCAGAAAAATTGGACAAGCATATGGATGTATATGGAATAGTGTAGGTTAGATGGGCTTCAGATCGGTATGACAGGCCGGCACAACATCGAGGGCCGAAGGGCCTGTACTGTCCTGTAATGTTCTATGTTCTATGTTCTATGAAAAGCATATTTGGCTGAAAACAGACGAAATACTCGTGTTTCTTTCAGAGAGACTTCTTCTGGCATTTTTAAACCCCCATTTAAATGGGATTGATCTAAGGCTGGATTCCTCTGTAGATGAAGGATGTCTTTTGATGTTGCACTATTTGCATTCTGGATGCATTTTCTGTGAGTGCAGTCCGCATAATTATTTTACCTGACTGCACAGTCTGGTGGCATGGTACAGGATGTTGCACTGGGCGCAGCAGTCATAACACGAAGCAAGATGCTCGACATTCTGATACCCCAACCCTGGAATGGCACTGTCAAGGGATATTTTGCCAGGTAGAAAATCGGTACGTCTGCTCTGAGTTTAATTAGAACATCGTTTCCTGGAAAATATGGCTCACCTGGTTTGTAATTTAAAGGTTTTGGTGTACCACATATGAACCTTTTTGAAATCTTCTTTTCATGGGATTGAGAATTGTTGTCCATCCTTGAATGCCCCTGAACTGAGCAGCATGCTCTGTCATTTCAGAAGACAGTGAAGAGTCAAGGATGGGGTGAATAGTCAAGGTCTTTCTCTCAGGGTAGGGAAGTCCAAAACTGGAGGGCATGGGTTAAAGGTGACAGGGGACAGATTCAGAATGGATCTCAGGGGCAACTGTTTCACACAGAGCATAGTGTGTGTATGGAATGAGCTGCCAGAGGAAGTGGTGGAGGCTGGTACAGTTACAACATTTAAAAGGCGTCTGGATGGGCACATGAAAAGGAAGGGTTTAGAGTCATATAGGGCAAATGCTGACAAATGGGACTAGATTAATTTAGGATATCTGGTTGGCACGGATGATTTGGATCGAAGGGTCTGTTTCTGTGCTGTGCAGCCCTTTGATGCCTTGACTCGAAGTACATCACACCAGGTACAGATGTCAGATTTCCATCCTGGATTAGTGGATCATTCGGGTTGTTGGGACAAGCCATGGTCATTGCAAGGTCACCAATACGGCGAATGACTTTATAGTCAAACAGAGTAACTGGTGGCAGTTTCTCTAGCTTCCATGGTGGAGTTTGAGCATTTACCTGAGTTACAGTATTGTTCAATTCCTGCACCACCTCTGCATTACAACAATCTGAACTTCACCTGAAAGAGCGATGGAGGCAGTAGCATCAAAAAAAGGTGACAGACTTGCAGGGAGGAATAAAATCTACAGAACCACGAGGAGTAAGTAGGTTTGATTGGACCACTGAGCTAGCACAGGCACTGTGGGATGAATGGCCTCTCTGCTGTTTCACTCCGCGATTCACAAGACAAAAAACTATAGCTGCCGGAAATCGGAAACTAAAACAGAAATTGATGGAAAATTTCAGCAGGTCTGGCAGCATCCATGGAGAGAAGTCAGAGTTCACGTTTCAGGTCCAGTGACCCTTCGTATTCACAGGACGTGCCAGCTCCTGGCTTCATCACGGAATTGAGTTTTGAAAGGAGGATTTGACAGTCTGCGCACGATGGGTTGCAAGGCTGGAACAAACACTGCGTCTCAGATTCCATTCTGAAGCTCGCATTGCTAGTTTTAGTCAGACTGCAGTTTTTTTTTCACGTAATTGAGATTTCAACACTGCGCTGATCAACTTTGAAGTAGGAACTGCCTCAATTTCTGGCGCAGGCCTGCTCAAGGTGATCGCATTTCGACATTGCATTTTAAAAACAGTGAATGAATTGCACTGACTGTGGCCTTCTATCACTGGGGCTATAGTAAATAACAGAATGTCAGAACTACATTGGTCTTTGGCACCTCTCACTTGAGCCTCACCAGTTGAGCATATAATGTTTCAACAGCTGCACCAACCCAGCCCACTCTTGTCTTGCATGGGCGCTGGAAGAAACACAGTACCCTAATAACGCCTGGCCTGAGCTCTGTGGTCTTAGGGGTGGGAACACAGGCATTTCGGAGCCTTGGAAGCTATGGCTGCCTTCCAGAGGGTGAACAACAGTCTCCACAACTTCCAGGCTGAGTATCCATGCAGGAGAGATGTAAGATGCCTGGCCTGTGTCTCTCTGACCACTCTGAAATGTGGTGGAGGCAAATTCACTTGAGACATTCAAGAGGGCATCGGGTGAAATTGGATAGACTTGGAAAGAAACAGTGTGCTGGGGAATTGGGAAAAAGGCACGAGATTGACACCAGGTATTAGAACCAATGCTGGCACGATGGGCCAAATGGCTTCCTTCTGCATGGGAGCAATTCAATGGTTTTGTAACTGGTCTCGGCCCTTGTCCTGATACTACCTTTTTGAGGGTTCCTCCGATGTGGTGCCTCGTCTTGCTCTGAAAATCTGGGGATGTGGTGTTAGTAAGATTTCCCCACCCCACCCCAAAACTTTCCTTGCCCAGCACCTGTTGTCAGCCCAAGTCTACAACTGTTATAAAATCAAAAATCGTGCGGTTGCTAGATATTTGGAATCAAACACTGAAAATACTCAGCAAGTCTTTCAGCACCTGAAACTGAGTGAATGTTTTGAATCAAATATGACTCTACTTTCAAAATCTCCAACAACAATTAAAACTTGAAGAAATGAAACTCCACGCTTGTAATAGTTCAGAAGAAGATTCCTCTTTGATGTAAGACACAACATCCGCATCCCCCAGTGCAGATGCTCTTTGTCCAAAATCTCCGACAACGGTTAGATCTTGTAATAGTTCTTTAAATGTTACATCTCTTTTTCTCGCCATTGATGCACATTTCCAGGACTTTTTGTTCTTGTTCCATGTCACTTGGCACACCCCAAAGTAATGCATTTAAATAATGACTCTTTGCCGCTTCTCATAATGCCTGAGCACTGATTTCTTCCTAGAAAATTTGTGACATTTTTTTACTTCAAAATATACTTTATCCACAAAAATATCATTATATGTGTGCATACATAGTCACAAATGTAGTTTAGTTCTGTACAGTAGCACACCAAGAAAACAAACAAACATTGGAGTTTGACTCTATCCAAACAAACCAAAGACATCTCTTACTTGAGCCAGACTATATTTACATGCATTTGAGGGACAGGGAGGGTCCGATAACTCGACAGACCCCCATTTACCTTCAGCAGGAAGATTTGAGATGGTCATCTGTCCCCATTGCACCTTGGCAGCAGCTGCCCCAAGCTCTAATGCGTCCCTCAGCACGTAGTCCCGAACCATGGAATCTGCAACACTCGGCCAGGGTCAACTCCTTGGTCTGGAAGACCAACAAATTTCGGGCAGACTGAGGAGCATCTCTCACTGGGTTGATGGTCCTCTGGGTGCAGTCAATGATTGCCTCAGCCCCGGGGAACAGACCGTAGATCACAGTGCCCTGCTTCATGGAGCTGAGAGCTCGTGTGACATTATTGTTAGCTGTGGGCAGTAAGTATCTTCAATAGAACATCCAGCGGCGCTTGACCCGATTGAGAGTTTCCATTCTAATTTTTGGCTTCTATGGACTAGAATGGAATGTTGCTGAAAGTGTGAGCTACTAATGGTCACAATGTGGGAATCAGGATATCTGGGATGTAGTGAACAGGTAAGTTTCTATGTCTCTAATTAGCCAAACAGATTGAGGATAGTGAAATTGACATGTTGCAAGTAAGTTAGAGTGGGTGAATTCAGTGTCCAATCAAGTACAGAAACAAGAGAGTGGGAGGAAATGAAAAATTGAATGAAGAAAGAAAGAGAAGAAAATAGACAGAACAGAAAAGTATGAACAACAGCCATTGAAAATTTTGCATTTTTAAAATCTCCAGCAATGATAAAAAGCTGAAGGAACGCATCTTCACTCTTACAGTTGTTAATTTTCAGTGCCAGAAAGGCTGACTGGCACTACTTAACATTTACCAAATCACCAGGTTCATAGCTCCTTGAAAGTGGTCTCGCAATTAGACAAGATAGTAAAGAAAACGCACTGTGGAGCTGGAGGAACACAGCAGGCCAGGCAGCATCAGAGGAGCAGGAAAGTTGATGTTTTGGGTTGGGACCCTTCTTCACCCGAAACATCAGCTTTCTGGCTCCTCTGATGCTGCCTGGCCTGCTGTGTTCCTCCAGCTCCACACTCTGTTATCTCAGAATCCAGCATCAGCAGTTCCTACTATCTCCTAGTAAAGAAAACATTTGACATGCTTTCCTTTTTTGGTCAGTGTATTGAGTTTAGGAGTTGGACGGTCATGTTACAACTGTACAGGACATTGGTTAGGCCACTTTTGGAATACTGTCAGCAATTCGACTCTCCTTGCGATAGGAAGGATGTTAAAAAACTAGAAAGGGCTCAGAAAAGATTTACAAGGATGTTGCCAGGGTTGGAGTGTTTGAGCTGTAGGGAGAGGCTGAATAGACTGGGTCTATTTTCACTGGAGCATTGGAGGCTGAGGGGTGACCTCATTGAAGTTTATAAAATCATGAGAGGTATAGATATGGTGAATAAACAAGGTCGTTTTCCCAAAACTTAAGGACATAGGTTTAAGGTGAGAGGGGACAGATTTCAAAGGGACCTAAGGGACAACTTTTTTACGCAGAAGATGTTGCATATATGGAATGAACTACCAGAGACATTGGTGGACGTTGGTACAATTAGAACATTGAAAAGGCACCTGGATGGGTGCATGAAAACAAACGTTTTAGAAGGACCTAGGCTGAATGCTGGCAAATGGGTCTAGATTTAAGTAGGATATTTGGTTGGTACGGACGACTTGGACTGAAGGGTCTGACTCTGTGCTGTATATCTCTATGACTCTTTCAGAAGTTTATTCAGACTTTAAATGATAAGACTTTCTGTGATTAAGCTTACAAGTGCGTCAGTATAGTACCTTCAGTCCATTTCATTGGTAAGCTAGACACTGAGACACTGTTTTCCACAAAACCTGAACAACAACATTTGGATTTCTACACATAGTCTCGAATACACATAAATAACAGTGACACCAATCACTTTGTTGTTACTTTAGCTGTAAAATGTGACCCATTACAGCTCAAGCTATGCAGAATAATGTGACAAAGATGTTCTCCCTTCTGAAGAATGAATTCTGTAATTATCTTGACTGAAAGGAAATGTGTGTTTTCAAGTTATCACACACTTTTTGGGAGAAAGATATTGGAGCATTGTTTTTTTGGAAAACAAATCCAATTAAGCAGATAGGCTTCAAGTTGACGAGTATGCCCTATTCTGTAGCATTTCCTGACATTTGACAGACAGTTTAGTGAAACAAACTATGTAACAAGTTGAAGTTCAGTTTCTGAATGATGCTTTTATCTAATTTCTGTTCAATGACTGCAATTCAGAAATCGGTTAAGGATTGTCAGCTGTGTAGGCGAGGAAGCAGTGACTTATTTTCTGCAGGCTTTTAACAAATGTATTTTTCTTGTGGGATTCATCACATATTGTCCTTGAGCTAAGCACCCATTTCAGACAGCTGTTCATAGTGGCTGTGGGTTTACAGCCAGATGTAGGCCGGACTCGGTAAGGACAGCAGATTTCGTTCCCCAAAGTCCATTAATGAACCTGACGAGTTTGAATGACAATTGATGTTAGTTTCATGGCACTGTTACTGGGACTTCCGCCAGGACAGAGAGTGTCTCTCCTGGTGAAAAAGTCAGAAGAAATCAGGAATGGCACTGTTGCCCAGTCACACCCCTCTCGACAACAGTTGTTGGCTTGGCACAAAGAGGGCAAGAGTCAAGCCTATGTCAGCTAACCGCCACCTTTATTAGTTTAGTTAAAGCAGGCATACAGTTCAGACTAAGATAACAAAGTGTGGAGCTGGATGAACACAGCAGGCCAAGCAGGGTCTAGGCCCGAAACGTCAGCTTTTGTGCTCCTGAGATGCTGCTTGGCCTGCTGTGTTCATCCAGCTCCACACCTTGTTATCTCGGATTCTCCAGCATCTGCAGTTCCCATTATCTCTGATACAATTCACACCATTTGGCTAGAAAAAAGCAAACATGCACTTTATCACTGCCCACTCAGCTTGACATTCCCAGGACAGTCAGCAAAATAAGAATTAATACCTGAGAATAAAAGATTATGCAGGCTGGGCATCTCTTCCAGGATTGGGCGTCTTCTCCACGCCCAGGCATACGGTTGCACCTTGCAAAGGTTGCTGTCCAGAGTTTTCACTGAAATCCTTCATTTTTATCCTTTCTCCTTAACTTCCCAAATTGTGGTATCTTGTTCTTGTTGGCTCCTTAGCTCACCTGAGAGCGGTGCCTTTCTACTAAAGGCACCTTCAGGATTACCTCATTATTCTTCCACCAAATAAGGATTATGTCATCCATCACTGCTCAGACTAGCCCAAAACCAGCAGAAAGGGCTCAGGTAACTTCAGTGTGAGCAGCCTGTGGCCCGCAGCACATCCTGACAAACCTCATTTTTGTTGCGGACAGGGTTGTGGGCAGAGCCATAGTTTGTGTATGTGCAGTTCCTGGAGACAGCTAGCTGATTCAGTAACCAGCCACCGATGCTGAAATAGGATTTGGAACTGGAGATGAGCAGGTCAAAGCCCCCTCTGTCTCTCTGCATTTCTGTAGCCAACCCAAGGTATCTCATTGAAGGACTGAGGTACCCCTGTGGGTATATATCATTCCAAAACTCCTTGAGGCTAGGTGGTTCAGAGACCCCTTAAGGATGTGAGAGCACCCGATATACTTTTGGGAGCGTGGTGATTGCTCAGAGACTCCTTTTTGATGGTTAACCATTGAAATGATGAAGTATATATGCTGAAGGTAAGGCACACTTTGGTAAAGAGATTGTGAAAAGGCATGTTTGTTCATAAAAATTACATAAACTAACTAGCTCTGCCAAAATTGTCAAGAAACTATCCAAATAAAAATGAGATTTTTTTTAAAGTGATAGGTTTTCTAGAGTGCCGGATAACATAAAACTAATATAGCATTTGTGCTACATGACTGATATCCCAAACTATAATTTTCACACTGGGTGCCTGTTGATGGACTGTGTTTTGGATAGACATGCTCATTGAAGCAGGTGTTTATTGACATTTGTATTAAGCGGTTGAATGAAATGTATGTTGAAGCAATTTTTTGAGTATCGATGAGAGTGTGCTTTTCTTTTCAATAGTTATGCCCTCATCAGACTGGGTAACTTTATTTTCTATCAGAGTGCTTCCTGATTAATGCCCATACTCGCTGAGAGGTGCCTTGGTATAGGGAGGGGAAGGCAAATGATGGTAGGTGAGGAATATGAATTGGCACAGATTTTGCATAGGGACTGTGAAAGAGCCATAGGGAAAAATGGGGTGGATGGCTTACAAGGGTCCATGGAAGATTGATAGATTGAAATAAAGAGTACAGGAGCCATGGAAGATGAGTAGATATGGAAGTATAATGGATGGGTGCATGGACATAGCGTGGCACACTGGAGACTAAAGACCACAGGGGATGGGTAAATTGCTCTGGAGGTATGAGAAGTTATGGGGTAGGTACAGGTGCTTTAAGTTGGCATAGATGAGGCATGGTGAAAGAGGGGTTTTCCTATTCACTTACAGGATGAGCGTGTCGCTGTCTGGGCCAGCATTTATTGCCTGTCCCTAGTTACCCTTGAGAAGATGGTGAGCTGTCGTCTTGACCCACTGGGCAGCAGGGTGATACAGTGGTTAGCACTGCTATCTCACAGCACGAGGGACCCAGGTTCAATTCCACCCTCTGGCGACTGTCAGTGTGGTTTTTTTCACATTCTCCTCGAGTCTGTGTGGATTTCCTGCGGGTGCTCGGGTTTCCTCCCATAGTCCAAAGATGTGCAGGCTAGGTGAATTGGCCATGCTAAATTGCCTGTAGTATTGAGGGATGTGTAGATTAGGTGGGTTATAGTGGGATGGGTCTGGGTGGGCAGCTCTGAGAGCCAGTGACTTGTTGGGCCAAAGGGCCTCCTTCCACACTCTCAGGATTCTACGATTCATTGCAGCCCATGTGCTGTAGGTAGGCACACAATGCCCTTAGGGAGGGAATTCCAGGATTCTGACCCCGTGATGTTGAAGGAATAGCAATTATATTTCCAAATCGGGATGATGAGTGGGTCAGAGGGGACCTTGCAGTTGAGCAAAGTATTCTGTTCTGACCATTATTTTTAGACACAGTGAAGAAGTCTGCAGGCAGGGATTCCACCCATCCACCTCAGGAACTAGGTTCTTAGGTTCTTCCGAAAACTCCAGGACTGACTCACAATCCAGCCTGCCCCCTACAACCTTCCCCCTGACTGAAAATCCAACGTGCATAGTGTGGATTCTTCCTTCCTCTGAATCCCCAACCCAGGAACCAAAATCGATTTCATTTCCGGTTTATTACTTGAACTTAATTTCCACCAGCTGTCAACATAGGATTGGAAGCCACATCATTTTCTGAAGAAGGGTCTGGGCCCAAAATGTCAGCCTTCCTGCTCTACTGATGCTGCTTGGCCTGCTGTGTTCATCCAGATCTACACCTTGTTATCTCAGATTCTCCTGCATCTGCAGCTCCTACGATCTCCTCAGAGCATTAACCTGGTCCTCTGGAGCACTTGTCTGGTGACATTACCACTACACACCGTCTCCCCCAAAGATTAAACAAATATTTGCAAAGAGTTGTGATTGTTTTTCTTTGTAACCAAAGATACTAATTTATCAAAGTGAATTTAAGACTGGGCAAAATGCATTGTACTAATGGATTAGTGAGGGAATTCAATTCACTTCTCTTCCTTATATTTGGTTTCCGTTTTCATTCCTAATTAGTGAATTAAATTTATTTCTTTATTGCTTCATCCACCACTTATTTTCTTTCTTGCCTTTCTGTTAATTTTTTTTCATAATTTTCGACTGTTTGTTTCTCATAATTTAGTTCCCCTTTCTCATTTGTATACCTGTTTCTCTCCAACAAAATTCTGAACCTTCCTGCCACATCCCATCTGTTCACTTCTTTTTCATTCATTCCTTGCAGCCTGGGAGAGCTGGCTGAACTCTAGATTAATTCAATCGATGAGTTTTCAGCAAGCAGACCAGTTGTTCCTTGTCTCAGATAGTATTGTCTCATGACAAACCAAGTCTTGATTTGCAGACATTAGATTGAGAGCTATTGTTGGACAGAGGGCGAAGGCATTAACATCATACAATCCCTACCGTGTGGAAACAGTCCATTCAGCGCATCCAGACTCACCCCATCCCTGCATTTCCCATGGCTGATCTACCTAGCCTGCACACCGTGGACAATTTAGCACGGCAATCCACTTATCCCGCACATCTTTGGACTGTGGAAGGAAACGAGAGCATCCAGAGGAAACCCACACAGACACAGGAAGAATGTGCAAACTTTACACAGACAGTCCCCTGAGGGTGGGATTGAGCCTGGGTCTCTGGTAGTGTGAGGCAGCAGTGCGAACCACTGAGCCACTGTGGCCTCCCCACAATGATGCACACAGTTTCCCTGTCAGGAGCCAATTCTGTTGTCCTCAAGTTTTGAAATCGTTCGATAATGTTGATTTCTCCATTTCAATCTGTCTGTGGTTTTTTTTCTAGATGGTATAGTGGGATCGAAATTACACTGGTTTGCGGAATGCCTTTACATCTAGCTGAATGCCTGCCATATCCGAAAGTCCTGCAATTTTCATACTGTAGCTTTTGGTGGTCACCAATTTTGATTAACTCCTGAGAAGATCAGAATGCGGTTAGCTCATGTTATATGATGCATTACTAACTGCAAAACATAAGCAGACACTTGCGTGGTGAAGGAAGCTCTGACATTCCAGTCTATTGAATCTCTCTCGTCCTGTAGCTTTACCTGACTGCATACAGTGACACCCTGATTTCGACTGCCTGTCCATAAACGGCTGGAGGGTACAAGCAAATCACTTGGAAATGAGTGTGAGCAGCCTGCTAAGCTTGGAGGGTGCCAGAAGCTCGAAAAGCTGAATATCGTGGGTAGACAGACGAGGGAAAGGAAATAATGAATCGCCCAAACAAAATCTCTTGCAAATTCTATATTTTGTTTGAACTCTGGCAGGCTAGAGGATGTTCCAGAGCTGTTTTGTCTGGCTTCATCTGAGTAGTGCAGAGGCTTTTTACTGTGGCTATACTGCCTGCGACAGGCATTTTGTGAGGTTGTAGACTTGCTCACTGAGCCAGTGTTTGACTGCAGATGTTTCATCACGCAGCCAGATAACATTGTCAGTGTGCCTCTGGTGAAGCTTCAGTGTTCCATCCTGCTTCTTATTTGTATGCTTTAGTTTGTTCGAGGGGGTGGGGTTTGGTTGGCATTACTCCCGGTTCTGTTTCTCAGTGGTTTGTATATCGGACCCAGTTCAATGCGTTGGAATGCCAGGCCTCCAGGAATTCCCTGGCACGTCTCTGTTTGGCTCGTGCTATTATGGATGTGTTGTCCCAGTTGAATCCGTGTCCCTCATTGTCCAATTGTAGTGAGACAAGTGAGAATTGGCCGTGTTTCTTGGTGTCTAGTTGGTGTTCACGTATCCATATTGTCAATTTTCTTCCGGTCTGGCCAATGTACGTTTCTCACAGTCCTTGCATGGTATTTTGTATAAAAACCGAAAGAACTGCAGTTGCTGTTGTTTTGTTTGAACTCTGGCACGCTAGAGGATGTTCCAGAGCTGTTTTGTGTGGCTTCGTCTGAGTAGTGCAGAGGCTTTTTACTGTGACATCAGAACTGATGTCCTGAGGAAGGGTCACCAGACCCGAAACGTTAACTCTGACTTTTTCTTCACTGTTGCTGCCAGACCTGCTGAGCTTCCCCAGCAACTTGTGTTTTTGTTCATGGTATTTTGTATATTAGATCAGTTTTATTGTTTGTGGGTATGGGATCCTTTATGATCGTCAATAGCTATGGCTGGGTGGTTGTTGGTTTGTGACGGGCCCTGCTAACATGGGGTCTGAGTAGTCTTGCAGCCTTCTCTGATATGTCTCTGATGTGCAGCAGGGTGACTAGTGTGTCCGGCCGTGTTGTGCTGTCTTGCTATGGTCTGTCATGAATGTAATGGCGGATTATGCTTTTTGAGTATCCATTCCTGTCAGAAAACTCAGTCTGTGTTCCTGCTCCGCTTTGCACAATTCAGGATTGCTGCAGTGTGTTGTGTCTCATTTCAATAATGTCCTGATGCAGCAACGTTTATGGCTGCTGAGGTGGTTGCTGGAGTAATTAAGTATCTGGTTCGTATGTGTGGCCTTTCTGTATGCACTAGTCTGGAGTTCTCTGTGTTCTTACGTTCCACCATTATGTCTAGGAAGGGTAGTTAGTTATTGTTCTCTTCTTCTTTTGTGAATTTCCTTCCAGTGAGGATGTTGTTTGTGTTGGTGGATTTCTTCTTGTGCATTCTTCTTGTCACAAAGGTGTTATCTACATATCGGACCCAGAGTTTGGGTTGTATAATGGGAGGCACTGTCCGTTCTAACCTTTGCATTACTGCTTCTGCATTCAGTCCTGGTATTGGGGATCCCATTGGAGTCCCATTGATTTGTTTGAATATATGGTGATTGAAGGTGAAGTGGGTTGTGAGGCACAGATCCAGCAGTTTCAGGGTGCTGCCCTTGTTGATGCTATTGGTGTCGTGGGCTGCCTCCCTTCCTGAAAAGTCCTGAATTGTCTCTTTGGTTAGGCCGATGATTATGGATGCAAATAGTGCGGTTTGTTAAATTTTGGTATTTTGTATTAGAGAGGTATTAAATGGGAGCTCAAAAGGATAGCAAACCCAACTTAAAGAAGGTACTAACCAAGACAATGGAGGCAATTTGACATTACCGTGCCAGAGGAAAACCCATAGGATCGTATAGAATATTGACTTTCACTCTCCGCTGCATGATAACAAAGTTAACACCCTCCCAGTAGGAAAACTGACAGAACTAGAGGCAGTGTTGAACTTGTATATCTGAGTAATGAAATTGTAGAATGATTACAGCACTGAGAGGCTATTTGGCCTATGTAGAGCATGCTAGTTCTCACTTTAGTCAGTCCAATCAATACATTTCCTCTGTATATGCATAAAGAAATATAATAAGCTGTAGTTCCAAATCAGCACAATCTGTCCAAATCTCTATCTGACCCACATGTTCGCTTTATTTTATAAGAACGTTTTCAGGGATGAGAAACTTAAGCTTTGAAGGTCATTTGGAAAACTTGGGTTTGTTTTCCTTGGAGACGGAAGGCCAAGAGGAGATGTAATAGTTTTCAAACTCCATGAGTTGAAACCGTTCCCCCTCATAAAGATTAAGAATGCGCGAACACTTATTTAATGTCATTTGGAAATGAAGTAATTGCGTTGTGAGAAAAATCTACATGCAGCGAGTCGTTTGGGTTCTTGAATCACTGGCTGGAAATGTGATGGAGGCAAGTTCAATTGAGGCATTCAAGAGGGTGCTTTGTGATTATTTGAAACGAAATAATGTGCAGGATTCTGGAGTAAAGAAAGGACAATGGCCTTCAGTCATAATACCTCGTTCAGAGAGGCAGTACTGACGTGATGAACCGAATAGCTTCCTTTTCAGCCAAGACAAATCTGCGATTCTGTGACAAAAGCAGAAATTACAGGTCCAGCAGCAACTGGGGAGAGAAATCAGAGTTAACGTTTCAGGTCCTGAACTGATTATAGCTAGGGAAAAAGGTTGTTTTAAAGTAGAAGACACTGTGGGGGAGCGGGGTAAGGAGTAAATGATAGAGGCCAAAGAGAGAAAAGAACAATTCAACAGAGGTAGATGACGATTAGCTTAGGAGAATGAATAGCCACTAATTGGGGCTATTAGTGGTTAACAAAGTGTTACCTATCATAGCAGACCCATGTGATAACAAGGCCTGATGTGTGGGGATTGGGGTAAGGACATAAGAGAAGATGCCTCAGGCCCTAAAGTTGTTGAACTTGATATTGAATCTGGAAGGTTGTAAAGTCCCCAAGTGGAAAATGAGGTGCTGTTTCGTCAGCTTGCACTGAGCTTCACTGGAGTCTTGCTCGCCTACTTCTAAATACCCTTTCTTTTCTTACCAGTTGCAAAGTGCTGATGTGCAATAAATAGAAAACTAGCCCCAGCACTAACAGTTAATCACCTCCTGCATTTCTGGCACAACTCGCAGTATCACTAGTTCAGGTGACATGACAAGGTAGTTATTCAATTTTGGCTGAGATGACAAGGTTGCCGCATTGTTATTGATGTCTTTGTGTGTGTGTGTGAGAGGGCATTGACGATTGTATCCAGCAAACCCTACTGGAGGTGTTATGTATACTTGCTGTCACTGGTAGATGTTCAAACATCTGGAACAAAGTGTAAGAGTTGCTTGAAAAACTCAGCAGGTCTGGCAGCATCTGCAGAGAAAAAATAGTTAATGTTTTGCATCCAGCGACCATGCCTCAGAACTGTTTTTGTTCAGTGTTCAACTATTTGGAAATGTTCAAATAAATGCAGTAAGATTTTCTTAAAGCTAATGATTGTAACTTACAGTACAGCAGTGGTCTCCAAACCTTTACTCACTGAGGCCACATTATTACAACTTGAAATTTGCCACGACTCCTCAATGAGAACAGGGAGAAAGATAAGGTTTCAGTTAAACCAAGGACCTGTCAGTGCTGGGCCGTATCTATTATAATGCATTTGCTGCTATTGCTGCTTCTGAGCGCTCCACCCAAAAATTTCAGCTCATTACAGCCTTTGAAGTCCCAAACCTACTTTAAGAAACCATGCTGTAGAATAACATCAATACATCATTGTCAGCAATCACTCATTGACAAGTACGATTGTTAACCTGGGAAAGTTTGTGCCACAGGGCAAGGGTTCTATGAGTCTTTGTGTAGCCGATGATCCTGCTTCTAGAGCCAAATTCCACTGTCTGCTGTGGCAGGATTCGAACCTGGGCCCCCAGAACATTGTCTGGGTCTCTGGATTAATAGTCCAGCGATAATGCCATTAGGCCATTGCCTCCCCTTTCCTTACTTTCCCTTGCCAATGGGTATTGTCAAAGAGTTGTGTCTGTTTGTACAGGAGGCTCCTCCAAGTTGGTTTCTTCTGAGCAAGAAAATCCCATGCATGGACATTGATGTTACATTTCTTGAGTGATGGAGTCTTTGAAAAGCTTCCTTTGTCTCCCTCTTGTTCAAGGACCTCTTCCTTGAGCTGGATGAAGAACATTTTGCTTCGGTAGCCAGAACTCAGGCATCCAAAACACAAGGCTCGCACTGTGGAGTTGGTGTCAGAGCAGTAAAAAGTGTTATTAGCATAATAAACATCCCTAGGCACTTCAAGCAACCATTATAAAACAAATTATAGCACTTGGTCGTGTAAGGAAATGTTTGATTGCCACCAAAAGATTGGTGAAGGAGACAAGTTTTACGAATCATCTTAAGGGAGGAAAGCAAGCTAGAGAGGTGGGAACGTTTAAATAAATGATTTTGTTAACGCTGATGTTTGTGATTTACTGTATAACAGTGGTTTCCAAACCTTTAATTACTCTGACCTCGTGATGCAGTGATGGTAATGAGGTCAGCAAATAAGAGTTCCCTGATCTGGGCTGTTAATCTGGTTCAATCAGGGAGCCCTGGCTGACATAAAAGGATAAATGTCAGGGATACTAACGCTCTTGTACCTGACTAAATAAGAGGTAGTGCTGCAGTCAAAGGCTATGTATTTGTAAATAGAGGGTGATTTTTGAAGGTCTAGCAGCCTCTGAAGAGTTCTTTCAGGTATCAAGGCTTGAAAATTGCGCTGTAGATAGGACGCCACACATCTCAGAGTCGAGACAACTGAAAACATGGCCCTGAGTGTAGATAACTCAGACCATTGTAGGGTTAGAGGAGATGGCAGAGATAGGGAGAGACCTGACCACGGAGAGGCTTGAACACGTGGATGAGAATTCTAAAACTAAGGTGCTGCTAAATCAGGAACTGAGCTCAGCCATTGAGCGCGGTGGAGGTGGTGAGTGGAATTTGCTCCAAATTAGGACACTGAAAATCACTGCATGACTACAAGTTTGTGAAGGGCCCAAGTTCGGAAGCTGACCATGAACAAATTAACTCTGGAGCCAACAGAGGCATGGATATAAATAGAGGCAGCGGGAGAACTAGACGGGGTGCAGTCAGCGACATTATGGAGGTGGAGATAAACAGTTTGAGTGATGGGTTCGGTGTGTGGCTGACTCACTATCTCTGGGTCAGATATGGTTCAGTCTCAGACAGCAAGGAGAGGGTTAGAGTCAGAATTGAGGAATTGGAATTTATAGGCAATGGCTTTTGTCTTTTGAAAATTAACTGCTGATGAGAGAGATGATAGAGGTAGAGTGTGTTGTCATCAAAATGGATCGTTAAACTGTGTTTCGGCATGTTGCCATTGAGAGGCAGCATGTAAAGGGGTAAACAAGATGTCCATGATAGACCCTAAAAGGTGAAAAGGGAAGGAGTGACAAGACGAAACAACAACAACTTCTCTTTTTATATTGCCTTGAATCAAACATTCCAAGGCAATACACAGGAGCATTATAAACAAGTTTATTACAGCTAGTCACTGTGTGGTTAGCACTGCTGCCTCACAGAGCCAAGGACCCAGGTTCGATTCCACCCTCCGGTGCTTGTCTGTGGGTAGAGTTTGCACATTCTCCCCATGCCTGCGTGGGTTTCCTCCGGGTGCTACGGTTTCCTCCCACAGTCTGAGGATGTGCAGGGTTAGGTGGATTGGCCTTGCTAAGTAGCCCGTAGTGTTCAGGAATGTGCAGATTCGAAATGGATTAGCCATGGGAAGTGCAGGGTTACAGGGACAGGATTGGGTCTGGGTGGGAACTGTTTGGAGGGTTAGGATGGGCTGAATGGCCTGCTTCCACACTGCAAGGGTTCTATGAAATGAAGTAAAATCATTGTAGTCCCAGAGGACCATAGGGCCACTCTCTTATCAGAGAGGGATGACTAATGGTGGTTTAACCTGAGGGTAACCACACCTCAGATAAATGGAGAGATTGAGAAGGAGAATCATTCACAGTAACCTTAGCCAGTGCAGGAAATGAAGTTGTGCTTTGGCATCACTGTGCATCGCTCTCCAGCAAACTGACCCTCTGTAGGAGACACTAGGTCAAATAACCAGAAGCTTAACTGATGAAGTAAGATTTAAGGACTGTCTTTGAGGAGGAGAGTGAGGTAAAGAGGGGAGAGGTTTAGAGGGAGATCCAGAGCTTAGGGCCTGGGCAGTTGTAAGCTTGGCCGCAAAACTGGAGCAGCTATAAATGTGGATGCAACAGAGGCCAGAGTGTGTGGCTGGAGGAGATGGCAAAGATGGGGAGGGGATGCAGTTACAAAGGGATTCAAAAACTCGATTGTGATATGTGATTGGAACCATAAGTGAATGGGAAGAGTAATCTCTGATATTTTTGTGACTGTGATGAGGTCGATAAGAATGGAACCATCTAAGTGTGGTCCAACCCAGCTGGATGTCTGTGGAGATGCATTAGAGACGCATGGGTGTGATTAACTGGGTGAAAGGCTGCAGATGGAATGGGAAAGTGTGAGAAGGGCTTGTCTGCCTTGGTCAATGTCACTGGGGACATTGCAGAACAGCCTGCCCAGTTTCACAGTGGGGAGCATAGTACATTGCACGAAGAGGAACAGCACTGAGAAAATGTAAGCCGCAGAAGTAATGCTGTCTTCAGCTGTTTACTCAGATGGGGATTAAATATAATCACAGTGTCCTTTTGCAACTTCCTTCAGCACATGACAAATTCTAATAGGGTAATGATCTGTTTACGAGATAATTGTAGTTAAGATAAGAAGGATGGTGAGACATTAGATTGGGTGATGGGGATGCAGGGACCTTAGGTAAGTTGTTTTTCCCACGATAAGACTGTAATTGGCGCCGATTCCCAGGGTGATGTCCTGCTGCTGACACTTTGATCTTTATCACTCTCCAGGGCACTCATTTCAGATGCTGGTTGAAAGGATGACATGCGTCTCTGTTGCACGTTCTGTTTTGTAAGTGATTGAGTTAAGACGGTACCAATTACTTTGAAATAGAAGACTTCTTTTTGGTCCCTGAGATTGAGATGAAATGAAAGTCACACTTTCACTATTTTCAAAAGTGAAGTGCAAAGGTGGTGAAAGTTCAATTTTTCTCTTGGATTCATAGCAAGTCTTCAGAAGCTTTCATAATGCATACAGATACTGATAATATGACTGCTTTTCTTACCACGCTTACTTGCCTCACTTTTTCACCCGCCTCAGCATTAAGCCTTCAGCTCTGAAGAAGAGTCACAGTCGATTTGAAATTCTGTTTCTGTCTCCATGGTTTTTGTCAGACTTGCAGAGTTTCTTCAGCACTTTCTATTCTCACTTCAGATTTCCAGCAAGATGGGTAACGAATTCTGGCCTAGCCGGTGACCGCTACACCCACAGGAATGTGTAAAATTTCCATGCAAACACATTTGATTTGAAAATAGACACCAAAAGAGCACCAGAGGCTGTAAAGCAGAATCAAGAACAGAAATTCCTGAACAAAGCCATTCTCAGGAAGGGTCATTCGACCTGAAATGTCAGCTGTGGTTTCTCTCCACAGATGCCACCAGACCTGCTGAGCTTTTCAGCTTTCGTTTTTGCACTTAATTTGCATCCTAATTCCTGGTCTTTCACAATAAACCGGGCTAAGGTTTCACAGGAGGTAATGTCAGCCTGGCCTTCCGCACAACCTGGTCTTTGACCTTCCAAGTGGGAGGGTGAATGCTGGCCATGTGTTGGCCATCAGCATCGAACTTGTCATTCACCCCACCATTTCAGGCATCCAAATCAGGGAAGGATTGCTGATCGGCGATCTGCCATGAGGAGTTTGGTTTGGTATCTCCTGCCAAAAGAGGGTATTACATTGAGATGTCTTTCTGTAGTTGGACACGGACATCTGGGGTGAAATTTAAGCCCATGACCTAAAAGGGGAGCATGCTGCCATTAAATGACACACAATATCTGGAATTGGAATTTAAATATAGTTTGAGATAAGAGTTAAAAAATGCTTTAATGACCAAGCAACAGACGGCATATAAAAAATGCTGACAACAATGTCAGAGAACAAAGGGCGCTTCTTATTGTCATGACTTTAATATATCAGAAAAATACGATATTAAATAGACCTTAAAAACTCCTTCATGCTGAAATTATGCTTGGCGGAACAAAATTTCACTTTAGAAAATTCACAGTATTTGGAACTGATTATGCGAGTCCTATAGAGTGACAGTTTCAGAAGTCATTGAACAGCAGGGGTAAGTTTATTGTATAAACAGCCATTTCAAATTGAAGCTTTTGTCACCAGAAGTAGTTGTATTAGTGATTGTGGAACACTTCTTAGCTCACTGAGACTGAAATGTTGCTGTCACGGGGCTGAAAAGTGGATTTGAAGGACTACCTTGGACATGAACAGTGAGTAGACGTTGCTGAACACTCTCCACAATAACACTCAATAATGGAGCCTTGGAAGGATGCATCCTCAGCCCCCACTGTACTCCCTGTACACCTATGACTGTGTGGCCAACTTCTGAATGAATAACATCTACAAGTTCACTGACGACACCACCATAGTGGGATGGATTTCTAACAACGACAAGTCAAAATACAGAAGGGAGAGAGAGGACTTGGTGACGTGGTGCAGTGAGAACAATCTCTCTCTCTCAACGTCGGCAAAACTAAGGAACTGATCGTTAACTCCAGAAAGAAAGGAGGAGGACAACCCCCATCTACTGCAATGGAACTGAGATTGAGAGGGTGAACAACATTGAGTTCCTTAGAGTGACGATAACCGACGACCTGTCCTGGACTTCTCATGGAGATGTGACCATCAAGAAGGCACAACAACGCCTTCCTCAGGCACCTCAGGAAATTTGGCATGTCTGAAAGGACCCTCACCAACTTCGACAGATGCACTGTTGAAAGTATACTGTCTAGGTGCATAACGGCCTGTTATGGCAACTGCTCTGCCCAGGACTGTGAGAAACTACAGAAGGTAGTGTGCACAGCCCAGACCAGCACAGAAGCCAACTTTCCATCCATGGACTCTATTCACATGGCTCCCTGCCACTGAAAAGCAACCAACATCATCAAAGATCCATCACACTCTGATAATGATCTCTTATAACTCTTTCAGAAGATACTGAAGCCTGAACACACACACAAGCAGGTTCAGGAACAGCTTCTTTCTACCTATTATCAGACAGTTGAATGGACTCTGTAGCCTCAAATAATGCTGATCTTGCTAATATTGATCTTGCCTCGTGCATGCCCTGTGCAGTGTAACCTGTATGCTTCAGTCTAAGTCTTTTTGATCTGTACATTCTTTTGCTTACTGTGATCTGCCTGTACTGTTTGTGAACAAAGCTCTCCACTGATTTATTGTCACATGTACCAAAATACAATCAGTCAATGGACTGGACATTGCTTGTGTAGTTTGGTGTGGTTTATCTTTTAGGAGCAACGGGCAGCTAGTTATCAGATGTTCAGATGTTCACGAATCCGCTAAATGGCTGAAAAGCAGCGACATTAAACAGGTAGGCTTTCATGCAGAGTGAAAAGAAATTGTAATCTTTGAATATTCTTCACAAGACACCTCATCTGAATTGGTGGACACAAACTTAAGGAGCTGTTCATTACTGAGCTGTACTGAAAGACAAGGCTGCTGAAGAGATCAGGAGAGAAGGAAAGATTACAGAGAAGTTTCTGCCTGCAAACCCTGGGAATGGGAGAGGCGCTCGCATCTCCTCAGCTGGGGCTTGCAGTTTGTCATCGTTCATGTTCATCCAGATTATCAGCTAAGCGTGGGCATGCGTGGTGTTTGCTTTCCAGCAAAGTTTTACTTCAAGGTGAATGACGTGCGACCACTCTTCCTCCCCTCCAGAGCGTGTGGGGTGCAGTGTTTGGCAGAGAGTAGTTTGGCCAATTGCAAGAGTACTGGAAGGGAGCTGAGGAGTTGTGAGTGCAGCAGTCAGTGACACTACCACTTTATTGTCCCTCTCCTGGAATACCTTGTATCGTGAAAACTTTACGTTTGATGTCTTTTGTCTGTCACACACGATGCAATTGTTTCCCAAACCGCAGTAATGAGATAATCGCTTTCTAGATTTTAATCATTTCTCCAAACAGTATCCTGTGGCGATAACCTTTGTGTTTGCTTCCTAATATCGTTAGTGATCACTGAAATAGATATGAAATGAAGATGCTGATAGTGTACCAGCTGTTACTGACTCCCTCGGTGCTAGGCTGCAGCCATCCATCCTCCCTTCAGCTATTTTTTCATAGCTGGATAGGGCAGTCATTAAAAGAGAGTGTTTCCTAAATAAGTTCAGAACAAACTGTTTTTGCTGCTCCTTTGTGAATGTGATGTTTGATTTAAAGGCTTTGGATAATTCGTATGGTGACCAAATCTGCAAATTGGTTTCATTGCTTAGGAATATCTACAAGTAATTTGAATATAATCTCAAACTGAACAGATACATGTCAGTTTTTTTCATATTTCAATGCTGAAGGTGGTCCTTTGTAACTTCACTATTGTGTTTCAATGTATAAGTCATTCTCACAACCAGCTGCAGTACCAATAACTTTTTGTTGTATCAGGCAGTTAGTCCCTGAAAGGGTTAACTCACATTGCAAGGCGGCCCCCACCCCAATCAGGATGTAAAGAGCTATTCCTAGGAGGAGCTAACCAACGCAGTATTAACACTGATGTCAAAACAGGGTGTTTCAGTGGCTATAATGTGAACTTATTCTTCAGTTAGGCCTGGTGTCTCACGGACACCATCCTGTATCTCAGATCTGATGTAACTAGCCTTTAAGTTATACGTAACAAAACTAGTTCCTGTTCATCAAGATTGAGCCCATCTTCTGCTGAAGATTTGGAGTGCTTATCCTTTCCGTTGCGGTAAAGGCCGCTTAAACGAACGTCAGCAAGAAGGGTTGGTGACAGTGAATCTACCCAAGGCATCCCAAATGGTTCAGGTGGATGATCATTATTACAATATAAGATGAAAGTTCTCTTTGTTGGCCTCTCAAGAGTCTGAAGTACAGTTGTAAGTTTTAACTGCTAAAATAAATGTGAGTTTAACCGTGTTGTGCTCCTTTAAGACCACAGCTGATGCTTTCCCTGCAATGAAAGAACAAACCAGCATCTACTTTGTAATCTAATGTATCTGTAGAGTATCCCAAAGCATTTTTTTATTCATTCTTGAGATGCGGGCATCACTGGCTCAGCCAAGATTTACTGCCCATCCCTAATTTCACAGAGAGCAGTTGCGAGGCAACCACATTGCGGTTGTCCGGAGTCATGTGTAGGCCTGACCAACCAAGGATCCTGAAGGACATTCGTGAATCAGATGGGCTTTTTCCCTGGCAATTAACACTGGTTTCAATGCCATTATTAGGCCTTTTTCAAATTCTATCATCTGTCATGACCCGGGTCACCAGAACTTTTCCTGAGTCTTTGGATTAATAGTCTAGCGATAGTATGTACTCTTCCATCACCTTCCCGCTTGAGGTGTCAAAAGTAACACGGGGCTGTTAAAAGCATTGGTCTGTTGTCAATTTCAGCAGTCATTTTGCAAACACTAAGAGATGCTGAGCATCATACTGTACTAACATGTCAGCGTGGTTTATGGTCTAAAAGCTGGTCAAGAACCTGTGGGCTTTCTGACTCAAGCTACGACCAAGACTGAGTGAGCTAAATCAGTACATTCAATGAAAGACAATAAAAGTGAGCGAAGAAAGTATTTGACATGCTTGCCTTCATTGATCGTTGTGTGGAGTATAGGAGCTGGGAGGTCATGTTGCAGTTGTACAGGGCATTGGTGAGGCCACTTTTGGAATACTGCGTGCAATTCTCATCTCCCTGCTATAGGAAAGATATTGTGAAACTTGAAAGGGTTCAGAAAAGGTGTACAAGGATGTTGCTGGGTTCGAGGTTTGAGCTACAGGGAGAGGCTGAAAGGCTGGAGCTATTTTCTCTGAAGTGTCGGTGTCTGAGGGGTGACCTTATTGGAGGTTTATAAAATCACGAGGGGCATGGATAGGGTGAATAACCAAGATCATTTCCCCAGGGTAGGGGAGTCCAAAACTAAAGGGCATGGGTTTAAACTGAGAGAGGAAAGATATAAAGGTACCTCACACAGAGGGTGGTGTGTGTATGGAATGAGCTGCCAGAGAAAATGGTAGAAGCTGGTACAATTACAACATTTAAAAGACATTTGAATGGGTACATAGATAAGAAGGGTTTAGAGGGATGTGGGCTAATGCTGGCTAATGGGACTAGATTAATTTACACTATCTGGTCGGTGTGGGCAAGTTGGAGGGTCTGCTGTACATCTCCATGACTCTATGACTTTGTTGAAGGGACAGTTCCCTTGAGGGTTAGGAAAGGCCAGATAATCAGATCAGAAAAACCTAGCAGGTTCTCATACTCTTTGCTCCTATTAGACTTCAAAAAGGTGAAGAATATGGCGGGTAGGTATATTGTTATCTATTTCATGTGCCACACTGCACAATTCCAGCTGCAGGTCACGGTAAAAGGAGAAGCTTTAAGCAAGCTGCTTGTCAGTGCAATCAGTGGTTAGCTTTGTATGAAGTTTGTTCCTCTGTTCCTCTCTCCTGTACCTCTTTAAGATCATTTTAAGGCACCTCTCTAACCATACTTGCAGACACCAGTCCTACCGCTCTCTTTCTGGCTTATTGTCAAATTTTGCTCAGTGATGTACCTATGGATCATGTTGGGACATTTTGTAATGGTAAAGGTGCTATATCATTAGAAATTGCCGTTCTCCTGGAATTTGATGAGAGAGACAGCAGGAATTGGATGGGCCATCGAGAACAGACATCATGCATGCTACTACATTTTACCAAGATTCAGTGCCAGAAGAATAGGAAGGTTAGCCATTTGGTAGCACAAAACGTAAATTTTCCTGAAATAAATGCACATTTCATCAAGGCATTTTTGTTTTGCACCCATCAGGACAATTTGCAAGAAATACCAATGTTAAATGAGGATTGTTCGTCTGTGAGCATCCAAGTCAAGTACTGGCCAGCTGTTTGATTGTAAGCACTTTCGTTATTAAGCCAGATGCACCACCTCACTCAATGTCCATACACCTGGCCAGAAGTCAGGAGTGGTGTCAATATTGTTGTCTTTAACCCAGTGACAGCAAGATTAATTGTAATGTAGAGGTACCCCACACAGATGGAATAATGAAGAACAATTTCTTACAAATAGTAATATCATGGTGCATATGTTTCAGGAATACAGCTTATAGTTTGGGATTTAAAAGTTTTCCGTGTTAGAAGACTGAAAGCACTTGATTTTGAGATAATGACTAACAGACGTAAAGTAATTGCATCTCATAAGTTGACTTGTGTGGTATTGAAGCACACAACGTAGAAAATGGGAAACCGCATATCAAAGAACTGAGATGTCGTTATGATGAGGATGTAAATGCAAATTGGCCTCTTGCTGTTCGATCCTGGCAACACTCCTGCCTAGCTGTTTAACCTGCTTGGCTAGAAAATGGGATTGTTTGCTCCAGACATTCATAGAATCCCTACAGCGTGGTAACAAGCCATTCAGCCCGTTGAGTCCATACCAACCCTCTTGAAGAGCACCCTACCCCTCTACCTTATCCCTGTAACCCTGCATTTCCCAAGTCTAATTCACCTAGCCTGCACAACCCTGGACACTTCGGGCAATTTAGCATGGCGAGTCCACCTAACCTGCACGTCTCTGGACTGTTGGGAGGAAAAAGTACCACCCAGAGGAAACCCACGCATACATGGGAAGAACATGCAAACTCCACACAGATAGTTGCCCAAGGGTGAAATTTGAACCCAAGTTCCTGGCTCTACGAGGTAACAGTGCTAACCACTGAGCCACCGTGCCACCCTGCTGTTGTTAAGACCTTTGCTGGTCATCTCATGTGATTACCCAGCTTTCTTGCTGTTGCCCATGTCGCTCAGGGGCTGGAAAGATGGATAATCTGCAGGCAATGCTTGCCTTGGGATGCACACCTTCTAGAAAGGTGCAAGCAAAAAAAATGGCTTGACGATTTTCTTGATAGAGTTTCAGCGTCGTTTGAAGAAACTCTAGTTTCAGATTGTGTTTGCACATCTCACATTGGCTTCATGAGCTCAGCACCACCCAGTCAAGTGACCACTGCAGCTACATTAAGTCAGTGCTATTTTTTCCCCTTTTTTTAAAACCATATTCGTCCACAAATGGCTCAGATATTAAAATCAGATGATGGAACTTTGAACTCGTTAGCCCCTATTTTGCCACTATTGTGTCAGTCCTTGGTAAAATAAAGGTGAGATCCAAGTGTTGAAAGTTTACGACTTTTTTTTAGCAAAGTGCAGAGCAGCACTTTGCATATCTTCCATTTTTAAATCCTGAATGAAAATGTGTGCTGCACTTTGTGCATCCGAACAGGGTGGAACTTTTGCTTGATTTTATTGAAAATTACTCTTTAATTGTCACTAGGGGATGAATTATTCTGCTTTCTATTTTATTTCTCCCTGTAGCGGCAGATAATCTATTAGTAGGAGGAAAAGGATTTAATTAATTTTCCTTTTAGAGCGAAAAAAAAATTACCTCGAAGAGAATGAGGGATTTGAACTTGCTCTTGTCAACCACAGGCTCAGTGCAGTGAGGCAGCCAACTCAGAATTGTACTGAGTCTTCCCAAATTATTATTGATTCATTTCGGGCCTTGCAAGCAAGCAAAAGAAGGCAGTTTTCAGGTTACAACCCGAGGGTTGATCAGGGGTCTATGAGGGTTATGGCAGATACTGAAATAGTGCCATAGCTTCTGTAACCAACAATGTCAGCATTATTTGATTGTGCTTGGTTAGTTACAAACTATCCAGAAAATTAGTGTTAGCAATTGTCGGACGTGATTGCTTTGAATGATGGTTGGCCTTGATTTAATGAATGCTTTTCAAGATTAATTAGTCCTCTTGATTGTTTTTTTGGTTTAGGTTTCTGAACAATAATGGCTAAAGCATACGAGTTCTTGTGGCAGAAGCCTGTTCCAGCTTTTATGCAAGAGGGAGCTGTTTTTGAAATATATGAGGAGGTAAGTGTCAGCTTCAAAACAAGTGCCTTTTTCGAACGTAATGAGATTCCCATTTAAGCCACATCTTTCAGTGACAACCATCTGAAACAGCAGTTGCATAACTCCCTTCTGATTGGTTTGCCACTACAAAATCTATTGACTGATTTTCTCCACACTTATGCCAGTGCATTGTAAACACTCATGCGGAATCAAGGCAGTGCCAACGCTGAGGCTCTGTTTTTGTATTTCGAGTTGAGCTTTGCTCAGAGCTGAATCTTCATTGTTCTACCAGCCCAGTTGCTAGACACAACTAAGCTCTCGCGCCAGGTATTGCAGTTCTTTGTGGCACTGGCAAAGAAACAGAAATGGGGAGATTACCACCTCTATTGCTTGGTGTATAAATTGGTCCTTCTTTGTAACCACATCTTCTGATGTCCGGGAAATCTACTTTGCTCATCACTCAGAGGAAGGGCGGAATGGGAAGCAATGCTAAATTACGTGTCAGGCCTGGGAGATTTATTTCCGGAGCTCGTGCTTGTTGGAGCAGTCAAACAGAACCAAAATTGAACTAGGTTACCAGCTAATCTGTCTGATGTTCATTGAGCCTATGATTGCTGCTTTGCCAAGGACACTGATGAGCACCTAGAAAGATTCTGAGACAGCCTTCATGTCAGCAGCTGTGAAATAGCGCTGATTCCAAGTAAATGAGAAAATCAGTTTCTTGGAGGGATTGAAACTCGTGATGAGTGAGGTCAGCTTCCATTGCTCCTCCACACGACTACCTAGATCACGAGGGCCTCAGAATGAGTGTGTTAGCTTTCAGTGCTGAGGTTTGCAGCTTGTCAATAAGCTCCTCTTCATGTGGAAATCGCGTTGCAGTGGTGTAAAGAGAACGCAGGTGTATTCGCATATAATCCATACTGCTACAGCTCTGGGTCTCCCCGCTCCTGCAACTCAGGTTGAGATCTCTGACAATGAACCGTATTGGGATGTTTACATCCTCCAGAAGTAAAATTGCCGTCACTATCCTCAAGAATCATTAACTGCACACTTTGCTGTGTAAATTAACTTTTCACGTTGACATACCACTATTGAACGTAAAAACCATGGGTCAGACTTTGAGTTGGATTTATATAGTTAAGTCAGGTCTAGGTTGAGGTTGTAAGTTTTGGCCTGTGCCTGAGGTTGGGGGAGAGGTATAGTGTGGGAAAATATGTCTCAGGTTACATTACCTGTGTGTCTGTCAATTCGCTGTTTGTTGGTGACATGGCTGTAATGCCCCTGGACTAATAATGAAGAACCCCGGGCCATGGTACTGAGGGCATGGGTTCAAACGTCATAGTGATAGATGATGAAGTTTAAATTCTGTAAAAATCTGGAATTAAGAAGTTAGTCTAACAGTGATTATGTAACATCTGGCAACTGTTGTAAAAACTAATTTAAGAAAGGGAACCTTACCCCGCTGTGACCACATGTGACTCCGGACCGTAAGTCTTCATCTGTAAGTCCCATGATCACAGCCAATAATTTGGGATTCATTGACAAAAGAACAAGATACAAGCATTTGGGCTGTCATTCTTATTTTTGATTATTCAATCATGGCTGAACCAGCATTTATTGCCCATTCCTAATTGTCCAGAGGAGAGTCCACCACAATGCTGTGGGTCAGGAGTCACATGATGGCCAGACTGGGTAAGGGTGGCAGATTTCCTTCCCTAAAGGACATTAGTGAACCAGATGGATCTTTTTCCCTCTCTCCCATCACCCAACAATCCGCAGGGTTTTCACGGTCATCATAAGGTTCTTAATTCTAGATTTTGATTGGAATTCAAATTCTACCAACTCCCATAGTAGGATTTGAACTCAGACCCCCAGAACATCGCCAGGGTCTCTGGATTAATAGTCTAGTAACAATACCACCAGGCCATCACCTACCCCCATTCCAATATTTGGGATCATGGCTGATCTTGGGCTTCAACTCCACCTTCTGGCCTGCTGCCATCCCTTGATTCCTTTGGAGACCAACATGTTTGTGAAATGACACTGTTCTGTTCCCTTCGAAGGATCTGGATGTTTGTGCCACTAAACACCCTTATGTAAGGCAGACCAGTGAAAGATGATCTTTCATTACCCTTTAGTCCAGTAGTTGAATGTAAAAGAGCTGTTGTTTGCTCTATCTTTGTCACTTTTTGTCCACCGTGTTAAAATTCATTCCTCTGGAAAGCCAAAAACCTTACAAAGCTGTGAATTCTGCTTTATCCTACTTCACAAATTTACAAAGGTGAAAATATCGACACTCGCTTACATCATGCAACCTGCTGTCTAAATCAGGGACTTTGAGTGAAAATTGACCTTTTAAAGGAGCAAAGATCAAGCTTGTTTTTCCCTTGATAAATGGGAGATGCTTGAAAGGATGTTTTCATAGGGCTACATCAGGTATCCAGCACAGAAAGAGATATAACAAGGTATAAAGTTGGATGAACACAACAGGCCAAGCCGCATCAGAGGAGCAGGAAAGCTGACGTTTTGGGTCTAAACCTGCTTGGCCTGCTGTGTTCATCCAGTACTACACCTTGTTAAATCAAATTCTCCAGCATTGGCAGTTCCTACCATCTCCCCCAGCACAGAAAGAGGGCTATCAGCCCAAACTACTCTATATTGTGCTGGGGCCTCCTCACATGCTTTCTTGTCTAACTCAGTATAAGCCTTCCCTTCTCCATTGGCTTGCCTCACTTCCCTGAAATTGGATCTATACTGTTCATTTCAACCAATGTCTGCGGTAGGGAGTTCTACATTCTCATCAAACTCTTTGGGTACAAGCACATGGACCAGGAGCAGGTGTAGGCCATTTGGCCCCTAGAGTTTGCTGTACCCTTCAATAAGATCATGGCTGATCTGACTCTCACCTCAAATCGACATTCCTTCCTGTACCTGATATCCTTTCACATCCTCTTCCCTCCACTCCATTGCTTAACAAAAACCTGTCCTTCTCTATATTAAAACTACCCGGGGATTCTATTTCTACTTTCTTTTCAGGAAGAGATTCAGGAGTAACTCTGAGAACATATTTGACCTCAACTATTTTTAAAAAGGTAACTCCCGATATTTAAATCATGGCCCCAGTTCGAGATTCTCCCATGACAGGAAACAGCCTTAACCCCTGCCAAGACTCCTCAGGATCTTGCAAGTTTCAGTTGTCACCTTTTAGTTTTTTAAACTCTGGGTACAAGCCTGACCTGCAGGCCTGCACAGTGACTCAGTGGCGAGCACTGCTGCCTCACAGCACCAAGGACCCAGATTCGATATCCCCCCAAGGTGACTGTCTGTGACGAGTCGGCGTGTTTTCCCCATGGGTTTTCTCTGGGTGCTGTGGCTTCCTCCCACCATCCAGAGATGTGCAGGTTAGGTGGAATAGCCATTGGAAACGCAGGGTTACAGGAATAGGGTAGGGTAAGTGGGTGGGATGCTCTTCAGAGGGTCAGTATGGATCAATGAGCCAAATGTCCTGCTTCCACACTGCAGGCTGTCTATGACTTTCCTCAAATGACAACCCACCTGTTACAGGTATTAGTTTGGTAAACCTGCTGTGAACTGCTTCCAGTGCATTTACATCCTTCCTTCAGTAAAGTGATCAATACTGCACATCGCACTCTAGGTGCTGCCTCATCTGCTGTGTAACTGAAATATAACCTCCCTATTTTGTATTCACTTTCCCTTGAAATAGATTATGAAGTTCTGTTAGCTTTCCCAAGTACTTGCTGTCCCTGCATTCTAATCTTTTATGATCCATGAACTAGGACACCCAGATCCCTCTGTATCTCTGAGCTTCCAAATCTCTCACTATTTAGATAGTATGTTTTTTTATGTTTCCTGCCAAAATAAACAATTTCACATTTTCTCACTTTATATGCATTTAACGAATCTTTGTCCACTCACTTAACCTGTCTACATCGTTTTGTATCCTCATTATGTCTGTTTTACAACTTATGCTTCCACCTATCTTAATAACGTCAGCAACTTGGACAATCACAACTTGTATCCTTCCATCCAAGTAATTTATATAAGCAGTTGAGATCCCAGGACCAATCTCTATGGCACACCAGGATAACAAAGTGTGAAGCTGGATGAACACAGCAGGCCAAGCAGCATCTCAGGAGCACAAAAGCTGACGTTTTGGGCCTAGACCCTTCATCAGAGAGGCTCTCTGATGAAGGGTCTAGGCCCGAAACGTCAGCTTTTGTGCTCCTGAGATGCTGCTGGGCCTGCTGTGTTCATCCAGCTCCACACTTTGTTATCTTGGATTCTCCAGCATCTGCAGTTCCCATTATCACTATGGCGCACCAGTTGTTCTACCTTCTCAACCTTAAAAAGATCCATTTACACATTCTCCCTGCTTCCTGTTAACCAGCCAATCTTCTATCCATGCTAGTAAGCTACTCCCTACATCAGAAATTATTGGGTTTTTCTCCTGAAGTGTCACTTTCTCACATACCTTCTGGAAATCTAATTTGAGTACATCCACCTGTTCCTTATTGACAGCATGGGTTACTTTCTCAAAAAATTCCAGTAGATTCATTAAATGTGACTTTCATTTTGCAAAAACAATGGTGACTCTGATTGTGTTGAACTTATCCAAGTGCCCTGACATAACTTCTTTCATCATAGCTTCTAACATTTTCCCTGTTGTACATGTTAAGCCGACTGACCCGTCATTTCCTCTTCCTGTCTCTCTCTCTTTTTGAATAAAGGAGTTACATTCACTATCTTCCAATCTACTGGGACCTTTTCTGAATCAAAGGAGCTTCGAAAAATTAAAACAAATGCATCAACTATCTCACTAGCCATTTCTTTTAAGACTTCCAGGTGAAGCCCATTAGGGTCAGCCTAAAGAATTTTTTTAACGTATTTGCCATCACTTTCTTGGTGACAATCATATTTTAACAGCATTTAGTGTTGCTGTTCCCCTTTTTTTAAGTTGTGGAGGCCAGTTAGCTCAGTTGGCTGGGTGGCTGGTTTACAGTGTAGAGTGATGCGAATTGCATGATTTTAATCCCTGCACTGCCTGAGCCCATTGTGATGACACTACCTTCTCAACCTTTGCCTGAGGTGTGGTGATCCTCTGCTTAAGTCAATGTCAATCATTTCTCTCCCTAATGAAGGATTGGCGCTGTAATGATTTTACTTGTAGCAGTTAGGATTGGACAGCAAATGTTGTCCTTTTGCCAGCAGTAATAACATCTCATGGAAAGAGTAAAAACGAGGTACTGAATGATTTCTGATCAAGGATCTAGGCCCGAAACATCAGCTTTTGTGCTCCTAAGATGCCACTTGGCCTGCTGTGTTCATCCAGCCCCACACTTTGTTATCTTGCATGCTCCAGCATCTGCAGTTCCCATTATCTCTGTACTGAATGATTTGATGCCTTTTTTCCTTGGGAAATTCTATTGTTCTTTAGCTACCTGCCTCTTGGAGAGTATCAGAAATTTCATGAGTTTAAAGTTTTGGCAAAGATCTGTAGCTCGGGTTGTGGGTGAGGTTGTTGACTTGATCACCGAGCTGGTTTGTTTTCATTCAGACGTTTCAACACTATGCAAGGTGACATCATCAGTGGAGCCTCCGATGAAGCGATGTTATTCTACTCCACTTGGAATTTATACTGTCTGGTCCGTTACGGTGAGTACTGTCAATTCCAGTTTTGGGTTCGTTTATTGGGTTCAACTCTGTATGTTTATTGATTGCACTATGGGTGGAGAACCGTGCCTCTAAGAATTCCCGTGTGTGTTTGTGTTTGGTTTGGGCTACTATGGTTACCTTGTCCCTGTTAAACTGATGGCCTTCATTGTCTGAGTGTGCTGATATTAAGGAGAGTTCATCGCGCTATTTTGCTGTGAACTGATGTTCGTGTATTCCGATGGCGAGTTTCCTTCCTGTCTGTCTGATGCCATGTTTATGGCAGTCGATACACGGTATTTTGTAAACCACGTTCGCTCTGCCTGTTGTGGGAACGGAGTCTTTAATCCTTCCCAACGTGGTTTACAAAACACCGTGCAACGACTGCCACAAGCATTACGTCGGAATTCCTAGAGGCACAGTTCTTCACCTGTAATGCAATCAACAAACATATAGAATTGGACCCCATGTGCAAACACATACAGATGCAGAAATGACACTACTCACCTTAATGAACCAGATAGTATAAATTCCACGTGGAGGAGAATAACATTGCTTCATTGGAGGCTCCACTGATGATGTTACCTAGCATGGTGACGAAACACCTGAACAGAAACAAGCCAGCTCAGCAAGTAAGTCAACAATTTCTTGAGTCCTGTATCATTAACAGTTAAATCCTCATCTTCAAATGCAATCGAATTTGGAGAGATGACGCCTATTTTATTGAAGTAGAACTGAGTCAATTCCCTGAAAGAATAATTTTTTTAAAAATATTGATGGCGTGCTTCCTTCATGAATTGCTGCATTTTGACTGGATTAAGACTGTTTTGTTAAAAACAGTTATTGATACAATGGAATGGCTTGCTTGGCCACTTCAGAGGGTAGTGAACAATTAACCATGTTGCTGAGAGTCTGGAGTTACATGTAGGCCAGAACAGGGAACAGCTGCTGATTTCTCTTCCTGAAAAGCATCAATGAATTGTTTCTTTTATGATCTTGGCTTTGTTTTCTAGGTTTATTTAATTCACTAAATTTAGAATCATGAGTTATTTTTTGCATTTGTTAATACGCTGAAATGCCCATCTGTAATGGCAGTTACAAGTAGTGCTACATTGCTGTGGATCTGGAATCACATGGAGGCCAGACGATGTAGAGATAGCAGATTAACTTCCCTAAAAGACCAAGACAATATCACATGAGCCTTTACAATAATCAACATGGTTGCCATTAGACTAGATTTTTTTTAATTTCTAAATTTCTGTTTCTTTGCATTCAAATTTCCAACCCTGGTGGGAATCAAACCCACATAGAACATTACAGCACAGTACAGCCCTTCGGCCCTCGATGTTGTGCTGACCTGTCATACCAATCTGAAGCCCATCTAACGTACACTATTCCATGTACGTCCATATGCTTGTCCAATGACGACTTAAATGTACTTAAAGTTGGTGAATCTACTACCGTTGCAGGCAAAGCGTTCCATACCCTTACTACTCTCTGAGTAAAGAAACTACCTCTGACATCTGTCCTATATCTTTCACCCCCAATTTAAAGCTGTGCCCCCTCGTGCTTGCCGTCACCATCCTAGGAAAAAGGCTCTCCCTATCCACCCTATCTAACCCTCTGATTATTTTATATGTCTCAATTAAGTCACCCCTCAACCTTCTTCTCTCTAACGAAAACAGCCTCAAGTCCCTCAGCCTTTCCTCGTAAGATCTGCAGAACATTGGCCTGCCGCACTGGATTGTGATCCGGCAACATTGCCACGATACAGCACGTCCTGCTGTTGTGGTGGGATTTGAACTCCCACTCAAATTTTTTTTGGTAGGGTAGATCACAGTCTTATAAATCCTGGCCTCTGGTTTGTTAATCCAGTTACATAAACACTCTGCCACCTTTAATGATTGCTACCTTGACAGACATTATTTAGAACAATTAGATATATGTTTCTCAGTGCATTCTGAACACTTAGCTCCCTCCAGCCGTAAGCGAAACTGGATATTGAAAGCCCATTTACTCGATGACCCTGAAATGCACATGGACATTAAAGGGTTAGACAGGATCAATAATGACCCAATTATGTGGGAATTGATGTGGATTAAATAAATCATCAGTTCTGGATGGAGACCAGTGTGGTTAGCAGTGAATGCAAATTCTGAGGTAACCATATCTCAATTGCATGTCATGCTCTCAAAGACAAAGCTGTCCAACCCCTGGATGCAAAGCAGCAGTAATTGAGAGGGAAGATAAATCTGGAACCTTGCCTGTCTGAGGTTTTGGGTATCAGTGTTGAAAAGAAATCCAGCCATCATCGCAGTTGGATTAAAACAAATACAAAGTCAAAAGTTAAAGAATTTTAATTTTCCCCAAAAGTACAGCATTGGTTTCGGCATCTAAAAGGTAGAGAGGGTTAATAGACAGATTGAACAAACTGGCAGACATTCAAATGCAACAATCTTGAGTGTATCTATTCAAATATGCTGAGCCATAAAAGGGAAACTTTAATGGGTAGGGTTTGTGACACCAACCTCTGCACCTTGACCTCGTGCTTGGGATAAGAGACGGAAATAATTGGTTCGCCCACTCACTACGAAGATTTTCATGTTGCCCCTTGGTCAGTATGAAGCTTCCGCAGCAAGGTTGCCAGTGAAGTGATAGCAATTTAGCCTGTTTGACTGGGGAACTGAGGCTCTATTTTAAGAGTAGCTAAATATAGCTGAAACGCCGTGAGTCATTTTTTTTTAAATGTTGAAAAAATATGTAATTTATAATACCCAGCCCTCAAACGTAATGTTAAAAAGATAGAGTTCAATAATTGAGGATGTGACAAAGCCAGAGAGGTGCTTTCACAAATCACTGCCTTAAAAACTTGAAAAGAAGTACTGGGATAGCATTTCGCAAATGTGTTGGAAAAACCCACTCTTGTGACACACCAAAAATGAATGCCCTAATGAGGCACTGATTCATTACAGCGCGAAGTTTCATCCAGTGCTCTCGGCTCAGAGGTTTCTGTGTGTGCTTGAATTCCCAGTTTTACCTCCCAGGGCACAGAGCACTCTGCCAGAAGTACTAATATTGAACATATATTTCTTGTATTAATGCTGCAAGAAAGCAATTAATGAGATGATGATTCATTATGAAATTCTGATGTCTTTTTTCACTAGAGTACAGTTGTTACGGACAAAACCTGATCATTATTGGCAATTATCTGAACCCATCCCTTCAACTGCAGAGAGCAAGCAAACTTGGTGCTGCTTGCATGTTGTCATGTTTTCGGTCATAGCGATGCATTGCCAAAGGGTGGCCAGGTTCATACGAGGGTAGCATTCCTTTATAGCTGGCTGAAAGCTCTTCAGTGTATAGTCACTGTCAGAGAAACACAGCAATCAACTTGTATGCAGAGAGCTCCCATCAACAGCAGTGTGGTAAAGACCAGATTACTCGGTTTTGCTTTTACTGATATAAAGTGAAAGGTGGGTAAATGTAACCTGACTAACCTTGACCAGTTTTCAGTAATGCTTTTCAACTCAGGCATGTTGTACACTGGGATCGAAAAGGGAGACAAGTGTCAGGGGAATGTCCAACACAATTTTATTGGACACTTTATCAAGGAAATGCAATATTTCTCAGACTCTTCGATAGTGTTTTAATTAAACTCGATCAATTGCTTCTTCAATAAAAAGGCTTAACTTAGAAAACAGTCCCAAATCTACTCTGACACATAGTTTCAATGTTTTGCTGCACCCTATCCACAGATCCCTACCACTGTCTTTCAACCTATTCAACTGCAAAAACTGGTAAAACCCATTCAGTAAGGCTGCAACAGGCTGTTGTTTGATCTTTGAGAGATGGCTGACATTTCAGGATCTGCGGTCATCGATTCAGGCTTCCCCGCTTGCCTGGTTCTGTTCTTTGGGCGTCTCACTGAGGATGTCTCTGTTGAGACATCGTTGAAGAAGGTGCAAAAAGCAGAGAGCTGCTGAGGCTCGAAGTTACCCCTTTATCCTCCTCTTCGTGCCTTTCTCAAACACCCTGTGTCCAATGCTAGCATCGGACTGGGGCAGGAAAATCCATTGAGGTGAATATCTGCCATATCCATTTCTTTCTTGAATCTGCTGATTGATTCTGCCTCAGAGGCAGCGAGTTCCACAGACTCACAACCCTCTGAGAGAAGTAGTTTCTCCTCGTATCAGTTTTCAACCTACATCTTCTCACTGTCCATCTGTAACCTCTTGTTTGAGACTGTCTCACAAGGTGGGGAATGTACATTCAACATTTAGCTTATCCTTTAGTATTTTGTATACCTCTAATCAGATCCCCCACACATTCTTCCGAACTCCTATGAGTACAAGCCCAAGGTACTCAACCACTCCTCACACAACAGCTCTTTCATACATGGAATCAACCTGGTGAACTTCCTCTGAACTGCCTCCAGTGCCACCACATCCTTCCCCAAGTAAGGTAATCAAAACTGGACACAATATTCCAGGTGTGGTCTCACCAACACCTTGTATACCTGTAACTACGCTTCTTTGCTGTTATAATCCAGCCCTTCTGCAATAAATGCCGAGATTCCATTTGCCTTTCGGATTAAATTCTGCACCTGCATGTTTGCTCTGATTTTTGTACTTGCTTCCTGGCATGGGGCTCATAACTCTCCAGCTTATGAAGCCCACTGAGCACTAGCTAACATGCAAGTTGTTGGTTATCCTTTTAAATAGCACCAGAGCGGGGAGTTCCTACATACAGCTGACCTGTCAACTTTACAGACTTGGGAGAAGGTATGAACCGTGTCAGATGTGTGCAGTGTGGAAGTCTGTTAGGACATGAAACAGCACAGATGGTGTCAAACCTGCAAGCTCAATGCGATCGAGATTTTTCAGCAGTGCCCTTTAGTGAGTCATTCAGTAGTAAATGTGCCAATGCCTGAGATGTGAAGGGGAACCTGGGGCTCACAGATGGGAAGGATGAATTGTGGGTTTGGGTGCTGCCACTCAATACCAAGGCCGAGGGAAGTGGCAGGGAAAGGTGTCCTGAGTCAAAATATCTCAACATCAAGAAACAAATGTAAAATTTGGCAAGGTGACTTAGCTAAGATAGAATGAATAGCCATTATTGAGTTGGTGAAAAGCACAAAATATATGCATGTATTTTGAAACACCTCTCACAGCCGTTATCCTCTGCTTCTGTCAAATGTCTGATTTATCATCTCTTTGCTCTGTTGTCCTTCCCGTCTTCTCTCCACTACTCTCTCCCTGTTGGCACTAATGACTGGTCTCACATTGTACTGCCATTAGCAGTAACAATATTAGCATATCAGCCCATTGTTAACATCCACAGGGCTATTCAGTGTAACTTTTAGAAATGGTTTTGGAACTCTGTCTGCGATTTTACAGCAGACGGATCATATTTTGATGTGCAAGTCCAGATCTCTGTTATGCATTCTAGGTTTTCAAATAGAAAGCACTTTACAGATAATTTGTTGTACACATGTTGATTCATATCACATTTCCGACTGATCACAGCATTTTTGTTCCTTATCTTTCGACAGTAATTCTATCCTGCGTTTTTATCTGATGCAGGAGGTCCGTCTGCTTTCTCTGAGTATCTTAAATGACTTATTACAGGCAACTGAGATCATCATTAAGGCCTTATGTACATATTAAACAGGATCAGGAGTCGGCCATTCAGCCCCTTGAGTCTGCTCCCTATTAAATAGGATCATGGTTGATCTGTCTTAATTCTCGTCTCCTGCCTGATCCACCTTTTCCTTGAATCCCTGAGGATCCAAAAAAATTTTAATCTCTGACTTGAATATGTCAATCTACTGATGCAGCTATGACTGTCTAGGGGAGAGAATTCTGAAAACTCTGGCCCTCTTCTGTGAAGAAATTTCTCCTCATCGCACTCCTATGAGGTTATTCTTCATACCTTGAGACTATGTCTCCAATTCTTGACTCTCCAACCCAGGGAAACAGATTTTTCTGCATATACCTTGTTAATCTCTCTTAGAATCCTACCTATTTAAACAAAATCATTGCTAATTCTTCTGAACTGCAGAAAGAGTAGGCCTTGTCTATTCAAGCTCTCTTCAGGACAGTATTCTTGCCCCAGTAATCTTGTCTTGTGTAACAGTCTTGTGTTTGGACAGCAAGGACCATCTCAGTTTCTTCCGAAAAACTCTGTTCTTGGTGTGAGTGAAGAGCATGAGAATGAAGTACATTTAAGCCCGTATCCAACCTCAAGAAAGTCCCAGGAGAGTGAGGTTATAGGCAGAAATGCTGAATTGTACAGGGGCCAGTCGAGGGTGGTTGATGTGGTATCACATGTTTTACAGTGGAGGACACTGACTGTTTCGCCCTCATTTTCTAGAACACTGGCACCAAAAGCAGAAACTTCAAGCCCCTGAGAGGGGGGGCATTTTGTTCATCTACAAAGATAGCCAAATCAGCAAAATGTTAACCAGGTATTGACTGGATATGTTAAAAAGAAAAGCACTTTTAGCATTTTTGGAACCTTTAAGCAATGCCTATTGGTTTATAGAGGCAAACAGCACAGAAACAGACCCTTCGGCCCAACTAGTCCATACCAAACATAATCCCAAACTAAATTAGTCCCACCTGCCCACTCCAGGCCCATATCCCTCCAAACTTTTCCTGTTTATGAACTTATCCAAATGTCTTTCAGATTTTGCATTTGAGACACAAGTTGGTGTGCTTCACTCAGAATGCATCAATGAACTGAAAGAAACTAAAACAGCTGAGAAGCTGCTTCTGAAACTAATGTTATTATGGTGCATCAGTAAATCTAACCCATAAGTTGGTAGCAGAACGTTACCTCGTAAAACAATGAGGTAGCTATCCAGTCGGGATTTGATGAACATTTTAACTATTGCATAACCTTCTCAGACGTTGATTGACCTGCTGTGCATTTCCAATATTTTCTGCTTCTGTTCATTGTTTGAGTAGTTTTTTGAGCAGCAAAACAATGGCAGAGAATTCTGTTCATGTTTCAAAGAGAAGCGAAATTAGTTTGGCTTTACTCCATTGCAAAATATTCATTTGATTTTTCAGAAAATGTGGTTGTATACAGACATTGTGCCTGTGATTTAAAAAGATTTGGTGCATTAATTTACTAGTTAAATGAATCACTATCAAAAGATCATTTTCTAAGGGATAATTGACAAGAGTTCCCCGCAGTCACATGCTCCTATGCTTATGCCAGTTTGAAATAAATTTGAGTTTAATCAGAGAGAGAATCTGGACTGCACACAGAGCAATGCAACTGTCTAAATTAGCAATCAATTCTGTTTCTCCCTGAGTTAAAACCTAGCATTTACAGACATTCTTCCAGCTTATGTAGGGAGAATATTTCATAGTATTTTGTACACTTCTGTCTATATTTTATTAACAACTCATGACATGGTTACAAAATTACCAGAAACAAATACATAAACTTGGGTGACCTTTCATGGTGATATCAGTTCTGAACCACTGACTTTTGGTTAAACGATTCTATTTGTCATTTGCAATGATTTTGGTCTCAAGAAACAATCTTGAATTAAGTAGATTTTAAAAAGATACAGTCTGGCCTTTTTTTTGTGATTTATGCTTCAGCCTCACCGTCTCTGAGCTTCAGCACCAAAGAGCGATGCTTTACTAATCAGAGTTGGCTTTCAATACATCCCGCTGTTTTCTCTTGTAATATTCCTTTTGATGACAAAGCTATTTTTAACTCGTTATTAATATTCAACATTGGTGTCACTGTTTATTAGCCGGTAAATAGGTGTTGGCAGTATGATTGACTGTCAGTAGTGATTAATGCAGAGAAGATGGCTATAATGCTTAGTGAAAGGAGTGACATAAATTAGTATCCGTTGTATGCGCTGTAACATTGCAAAAAAGAAATGTTAAAATTGTTCTTATGTTGATCATTGCAATGAATATTCTGGAAAGGATAAACTGCTTATAAAACATCAGGCTGATTGAAATATAAAGCTAAGTAATTATTTCTGGAACAGAGGGTTGGATTCATATTGATGAGTGTCTTGGGACATCTTTCAGTATTAAATTATATAACTGCAAGTTATCGGTCACCTATGCATAGTGTAAATGTGCTGGAAGCTTCAGGTTCTTTTCCCTGTCCAAAAAAGAAGAAATAACATTATTAGCCAACCAGTTTTTCATGACCTCGACTAATCTAATTTGACAAGGTTTAGTGCAAAAGTCATGGCTATCCTCGCCTGCCCAGATTTAATACCAACATCTGTGAATTTCACCATGGACTTTTCTCACTCATCCCTAACCCTGCTGGAGTTTAATTTACTGTTGTGTTACACTGGAGATAGTGAGCAGCAGAAATCATTCCCTACCAAGGTTCCCTCCGATGTCCTTTTACCATGGATGTCATTGCATGCCCTTTTTCAGATTGGCACCACTCTTTGTGCTGTGGGATATTTGACCTCCTGTGTCTAGCACATGTCTGATTCCTGTACGACAGCACGACTTAGACAGAATGTCTGCTTTCGGGCAGTTTGTCTTGAAACTCATTGTCCTTTTTGGTCATTATTTCATGGTGCCCATTCCTGCAGCAACGTGTCTAACTCAGTATAAAATTTAAAGATCAGTTCAGCAAAAGAATGCATCTTTATTCTTCACAATGCATGTCAGAGTATGGAAACTAATGTGTCATTAGTTTGCAACGTGTTAGCCCAGGTTACAGGTTCAAATTGAGACAGATATCTGGTAGTTTACTAACAATTAGCGAAACACACCAGTGCGAAATCTCAGACTTGCAGGTGCTGTCCAGGTTTTGCACTTGTGTAACTAATTTTTATGTAGTTTCATTTGTTCATTAGTAGTCCCTCACAGACAAGGATGATCCTCAACCGCTGTCAGGGTGAGTCCACAGGGTCTGTACAGGTGGATACGGCTACTGCAGACTCTGTTACACTTGGGGTAAATGGGGGTCATGGGAAGGGGTCACTGGGGCACTGATGTGGCAACGCCCTCCATTCACTGCTCTCGCCTGGAATCCACATACTGGATGACTGACTGAATTGTTGACCGGCTGACTGAACAACTTATCTGAACAAGAGAATAAAATGGTGAACTGGACCGTCACATGTCATGATGATACCTTGCTGCTTTAGAAATCGGATGCCCCTATGTGACATCTGTGTAATAACATAATAGGAACACGGATCAATATTTAGGAGCAACAAGGCAGGTGCTTTTTATCATGCTGCTTTGAGAGGAACCGGTGACATTTGCCTGAAGAAAGACCGCACATTAATGGAGTGGAGAGAAAGTCTTATAAGTTTAAGAGGGCTCCCTGTTCATTTGTGTGATTACATTCCTTTTGACTGTTTCTGAGACAGAGCTTTGATTATATGGCCCTGATATTCATTGCTGACAAGTTGTGTTATCACAGGTAATGCAAGGTAAATCCTCAAAACTCAATAGAGCAAAGTTGTTTTTCGCAAGAAGTTGAGGAGTAATTTTTGTCACTGTCAATATTTTCTCATTCCTATGCCTGTACTTTGCTGCAGGGGTTGGGAGGGTGTGTGGGGTATGTTAAAATGCATTAGCATTTAGCCTTTGCTGCCACTTAACTCTGAGGTCAGGGCAAAAGGGACCAGTGTTCGCCATGTGTGTTCTACATTTAAACCAGTGACTAAGAGGTGTGCAGGAGAGGTAAGAGACCCATTTGATTTACCTCCTCCAGACTCTCCACCTGAGGCCTGTTTTGCCAAAGGTTGACCTCATTAAGAGTGGTCACTAACTGAGTTACAACTGAAAACTGTTCTCTCCAACAGGAGTCATCTGTATTGGAACCCAACTGTGTCTTTAAGGTGGACGAGTTTGGATTCTTTCTCACGTGGAAAAGTGAAGGAAAGGTATGTTTGCCCGTGTTTGAACTCGGTGACCACAGTATGAACTTACTACCTTTTCAGTCAATTTTTCTTACACATTACATCAAAACATAGAAAATAGGAGCAGGAGGAGGCCATTCAGCCCTTCGGCTCTGCTCCACCATTCATCACGATAACGGCTGATAGTCTAACTCAATAGCCTCATCCTGCTTTCTCCCCATAACCTTTGAACTTATTCGCCCCCAAGAGCTATATCCAGCCTCCTCTTGAATACATTCAATGTTTTGACATCAACTATTTCCTGAATTCCACAGGCTCACCACTCTTTGGGTGAAGAAATGTCTCCTCATCTCCATCCTAAATGGTCTACCTCAAGTCCTCAGACTGTGACCCCTGGTTCTGGACACCCCCATCACTGGGATCATCCTTCCTGCATCTACCCTCTCTAGTCCTGTTAGAATTTTATAAGTGTCTATGAGATTCCCCATCATGCATCTGAACTCCAGCAAAAATAACCCTAACCAAGTAAATCTCTCCTCATACGTCAGACCAGCATCCCCCGGAATCAGCCTGGTAAACCTTCGCTGCATTCCTCAAAAGCAAGAGTATCCTTCCTCAGAAAAGGAAACCAAAACTGCACACAATATTCCAGGTGTGGTCTAACCAAGGCCCTGGAGAACTGCTCCAACACATGCCTGCTCCTCTCCTCAAAACCTCTCACAATGAAGGCCAGCATACCATCTGCCTTCTTTACTGTCTGATACATCTGTACGCTTACCTTCAGTGACTGGTGCACAAGAATGCTGTTGGCAAGTTCCATTGCTAGCAATGAGTTGAGTAACAGTAATATGAAACCAAAATAGGCCCTCCAGCAAAATTACTTTAGTGCAAATTTTTCCTCAGTTTTACGAAGAACGGACAGAAGATATTAGAGTCATAGAGTCATACAGCTTGGAAACAGCACCACTCCCCCAAAACCCCACCGGGCCAAACCAGTCCATGTTGACCGTAATCTCAAATTAAATTAGTCCCACCTGCCTGCTCCTAGCCCATATTGCTCCAAACCTTTCCTGTTCATGTATTTATCCAAGTGTCTTTTAAATGTTGTAACTGTACCCACATCCAACACATCATGTGGAAGTTCATTTCACACACGAACCACTCGGTGTAAAAAAATTGCCACTCATACCTTTCTTAAATGTCTCCTCTCACCTTAAAAATGCTCCCCCTAGTCTTGACATTCCCCATTCTGGAGAAAAGCCATTGCTATCTATACGCCTCATGACCTTATAAACTTCTATAAGGTCACCGCTCAACCACCAACACTCCAATGAGAAAAGTCTCAACCTGTCGAGCTTTTCTTTATAACCCAAACCTTTCACACCTAGAAACATCTTCATAAATCTGAATTGAATCCTCTCTAGCTTAATGATAGCCTTCCTGTAACAGGATGACCAGAACTGGATACAGTATTCCAGAAGAGGTCTCACCAATGTCCTGTACAACCTCAACATGACTTTGCAGCTCCTATACTCAATCTCTGTACACCTGAAGTACATTGCAGAAACATCTGACCTTGTTCCTAGAGTCTGCTGCACAGAAGGAGAAGGTCATTAAACCCATTGTGTATTCAAGAGAGCAGTTGAGAATGTGTCTCTTATAGCCTGGCACACTCTGAATCATCTCGTGCCTTCTCAAAGTTATCCATGTTCCCTTCAGAAGAATCAAAGTTCAGCAACTGTTTCCAATGATAAAACATTCCCAGTCCCCAGCACTTGGTTCATAAAGTCATTCTCCAACCCTAATTGTCACTCCCATGTCTAATCGGAAGGCCTTTCTTCATTGGCTGCCTGACCAAGGGGCGTCTTTTTTCCCTGTTTAATCTGTAGTGCATCCAGTAAATCCCTTGGCCTGTTCTGCAAGACTGGAGTATTTCCATTCTCTTGTCCTAAATTGTGTGTCAAGTCCTCAACATCAATCCTAGGGAATGATCCCAATGGCTATAATGGAGTCATACAGCATGCAAACAGACCCTTCGGTCCATCTAAACTTTGAGAGCATAACACCCGAGACTGCACACACTGCTTCATCTCTGGAACAGCCAATATAAGTTTCTGTTTTGCCTTACTTCTTCATCGGGAAATTACTTAAAATATGAATTCTGTTTAAATTACTGCTATATGCCATAACACAGGATTAAGGTGTTTGTAAGACGTTTCCCTTTATAGACAACTGGAAAAAAAACATTCTTAGAACTACATCTGCTTTCGATACATTTCGCAGTTGAATAATATTGGCATGCCTAATATGATACAAAAGTTTGTGTCAAATGTTTTTCCTGTATATTTTTAAGGAAGGACAAGTACTGGAATGTTCGATGGTCAACAGTATTCGATATGGAACTATCCCTAAAGTAAGAGCTTGTTCCCTGTGCCTTATCTCTGGGAAATCTAGTACACAAGAAGGAAGAGCTGCGAGTAATATGAGACAACGTGACAAATAGATTGACTCAACAAAATTACTTAGAAATTATTCTGAAGAAATTATTTCCTGGTCAAGAACTGATAACAAAATTGGCAAGATACTTGTGAGGAGAATGAGCTCTTGAGATAAAATTTTTGTATACTTCACAGAGCTCTTCCTACCCGTCTGTATTTTCTATGACTTTAAATGGTGTGTAGACACAAACACTTCAGTTTTGATCTTGAATGTTTTGTTACCCAGGCTTCCCATGGTGTCTCATCACTTTCCTTCTCCTAGTTTATTCCTGAGTGCTCACTTTCTGTAGATCTCTATGTTTCTGTCCTGTATCCTCATGCCTCTTTCACCTCCTCCTGCTCCCCATCTCTCTGCCCCCTTTCTCCATCTCTCCACTCTTTTTCCCTATCTCTCCCCTGCTTTCCCCTCGTGCCCCTCCTCTCTCCCTGGTCCCCATTTCTTTCGCAATTTGCTATCCCTCCTCAACTCTCTCCCCATTCCACATCTCTCTCTACCTCTGTCCCCATTCTATCCCTCCTCCCTTTTCTTCCATTCTTTTTCTCGCCTTTCTCTCCCCCCCACTTCCTTGTCTCCTCCTCTCTCCCCTATATTCCCTCCTCCTTGTGTATGTGTGTCTCTCACTTTGTTGCTCTCTCCCTCTCTCTCTGGTTGATTATGAAGATCACCTCTTCATTCTGAATTATTTGACAAGTACGTTGAGTCATCTGCTTCCCACCCTCAGTACACTTTCTATATCTGTGTCACATTTGCTATGATGACTGTGCCTTTGGGGTCAGACTTCCTGAAATGTCCCTTTTTCATCAAGAGTTAACAGAGCCTCTAATGGATTTGGCCTGCCCCATTTCCTTTGCTCCTCACTTCGTCTGACTGTTACAGCTCTGTAGACTTCTCATCTCCCACTGCACTTGTTACATCGTCTACATTCCACCTCCGAACTCATTTTGCCTTGCCCTCTCTACTTTCTAGAATAGTTGGTGTACAATGGCCTGAATTCAAACTGAATTTACCCCAAACTCCACTTTATCAATTTCACTAGTTTGCCTGTCTCAGATATTGGGGGTGGCTCAGTGATTAGCACTGCTGCGTTACGGCACCGGGGGCCTGGGTTTGATTCCACTCTTAGCCAGCTGTCTGTGTGGAGTTTGTACGTTCTCCCCATGTCTGTGCGGGTTTATTCCGGATGCTTCAGTTTCCTCCCACAGTCCAAAGATGCGCAGGGTAGGTGGATTGACCATGATAAATTGATTAATAGTGTCCGTGGATGTGGAGGCTAGGTGCATTAGCTGTAGTGAATGTTACAGGATTTGGTTGGGCGTTTGAGTGGGATACTTTTTAGAGGGTCAGTGTCAACTCGATGGGCTGAATGGCCTCTATCTGCACTGTAGGCATTCTATTCTAAACAAAATCAACCTATCTGGTCACTACCATGTGTTTCTGATACTTTCTGTATTTTGTTTGCGCCTTTAGGATTCCTTCCTATTGTGAACTGTCCACAATGGACAAATCATTCTGTATGCATCAGCTGCTATTATAAAGACAGAGGGTGGGTCACTGCCCTGAGCTACTCAAGCCGCTGACTTGCTAGACATCTTCAGCCCTGAGATGGATGCTGCTGCTGTAGTGACACCTATCTCTAGGGAAGCCATCAAGATATCCTTTCAAGTAAATGTTTACTTTCTAGTGTTCCTGGCAAAGTCAAAGCTATCATTATCAGCAGCACTGTAAAATAAATGGCATGTTTGTTAATGTTTTGGAGAATGTCACTCTGCAGCAGGTTGGACTCAGTCTCCAAATGTTTGCCCCTATTTTAAAGACACTGAATGAATGCAGCTTATCTCAGATTGCACCCATCATAACGCTTTCAGGCTGCTGAAGCGACAGCGTCAAAAAATGCCTTGCATTTAGTCAGCTCCTTAATGGATCAGAGGAAAACATGTCAGTCGCTTCTCAGAATGAGGTGACTTGTTATGTAGGCTGCTGCAGCAGGGACACTGGAAAAGCCATGCAGTGAGGTAAGTGATAAACCTGACAATGTGTGGGATGGCACAGTTGGAGAAACAAAGGAAAATGATCCTGGTGGCACACTAATTATTTCATTCCTCGTATAAATTGGAGGAAGGTCGTGATGCCACAGAATAAAGTTGAAGTGTTCTGAAGGTGTTTTACCCAAAATTATAACAGTATTAACTGAACGTACGCATGCAGTTTTTGGTAGTTACCCTTGACAAGGCAAACAAAATTGTAAAGAGTGAGCTGCTATAATGGAGTAACCAAGTCTGCAACACGTGGGGGCAAGGGAGTGAGCATTGTTAATTTTAGAATCCCTATGATGTGGAAGCAGGCTATTCAGCTCATTGATTCCAAACTAATCCTCTGAAGAGCATCCCAGCCAGGCCCACCCCATCCCTGTAACCCAGCATTTCCCAAGACTAGCCCACCTATCCTGCACATCCCCAGGCAATTAAGTGTGGACAATCCACCTAACCTGCACATCTTTGGACTGAGGGAGGAAACCCGTACAGACATGGGGAGACTGTGCAAACTCCACACAAACAGTTGCCTGAAGCTAGGATCAAACCCAGCTCCCTAGCACTGTGAAGCAGCAGTGGTAACCACTGAGCCACTGTGCATTGTTAGTGGAGGAAGGTGGAAAGATAGTGGATTTGAATCTCGAGGGTCAAGAGCAATAACTTGCCTGGAGTAACAGCCACTGCCTTCTCTCTGCCTTTTCTCTTAAACTCCTACCACCATTGTTCATGAATTGTCAATCCACTGAGAAACCTCCCCAATAGAAGCACTAGCTTTCTCAAAGGAGAATTTGAAATCTACACCACTGTCTCCAGAAAAGTGAATTCAGCCAACCTTAACTGATCCAGACAAGCACCCAAATGCTTGGACAAAAAAATAACTTCAACTGCAGCCTGTTCATGTCACTGTTACTTAGGCACAGTACTTACAACAATCTGCAGAGTTTTATATTTGTTTCCCAGACTTGGAAGCAGTATACATTTGTGATAACTATATATATTTGCACATTTTAAACTTGCAGTTAATATTCTGTATATTGTTGCTGAAGTAAGTCCTTTATTAGTTACTAAAGGAACCCAGCAGAGTTGTTTCTGATATTGAGTTACATGCAATCTGAAGTACATCCATTTAATTAGAAATATCGCCTCTCGATACTAATTCAAACTCTGGTGGAGTGGACCATAGAAAAGAATCAGTTCCCAACGAAAGGAATCCCCCTGATGGATTGTCATGAAGTTAAGGAAAGGACTGCCTGTCAAACGAATGCTTGGAGAGATTGAAATTGATACAGAGTCTTTGGTGGTGCTGAATTGCTGATCATGAAACTGACATCGGTTTCAGGCTCTGATTTCAGTGAGGAACTGCTGTCTCAGGCTAACAAAGTTTAATGCTGCTGTTTCCATTAGGAAAGAACAAATTGAAAAAAAAATTGTTGGCACCAACTGGGCTCCCAAACACTAGCACAAGCTAAAATGAAACATGAAGGATTTTTCGTCCACATGTCATTGATCAACTTGTACATTTGTGTACATGTACATGGTCAACTTGTGATACATGAAACAGCAAAATTTTTGAGAGTCGCTATCAGGGGTCGATTCTTACGCTGGATCAACTATTATTTACATGTATACAATATTTCAAAAACTTGAGTAAGTTTCACTCTACCAGATTCAGCGTCCACCAACTGAAGCATGATACCACTAAATAAAGCCGGTAAATATTTTCTGAATGTAATTTTATTAACTTTAACTAATCCGTTATATAAATCTTTACTTTCTCTTCCTTTGGCTTATGTCCAAGGATCCCAAAATACTGTCTGCACTCGAGGCAAGTGGAAAAGCAGAGCATGATCTGGATGGAAGGACCTTTTCTGTTTGCAGCGATGCTGACTTGGTTAATATCAGCTTTACGTATCTGGTGGCTGACAGCGCGGAAACAGCTAAGGTACACATAATTAGCACGTCCTTCAAATAAATCGGATGTGGTAAAAGCTAATACTTTCACAGCGAACATGTTGCTATTTTCCTACTGAATGCTACTAATGTGCATTATCACACGGGAGATTTGGTGTCTGAAAGATATGTGAATTTCTATTTTTTCTGACTTTGACACCTACCAACTTACTGTAAATAGTCCTGCAAGACCTTAAACATGAATGTCCTTCGGCACAATATCCTGCTCTGTTGTGACTTTATGTTTCTCCTGGTTTTATTCTCTGTTTTCACTCATAAGAATGCTCTGTCAAGTTTCAGGGATTGGTTCATTGATGGGAAATTGGTAAAGGAAATAGGAAGGGTGATTTTCCATTGTAAGTAAAAGTTTCAGCCATATATTAGCCCAGGGCACTGGAACATCCAAGTACAACACCGAGACTGTGGAGGGCACAGATTCAATCCCTGTGGTGCTGAATACCAAATATGACTGTGTTTCTTTGAGGAAGTGGCAGGCAATGAGAAGCACCATGCCACAGGTCAGAGTTCTGCTTTAAATGACTGGGTACAGATGGACTGTCAATATTTGTCATGCATGCTTGGGTACCGGGGTGTGCAGAGGTGTGGGGGCGGTGGTGGGGGTAGGGAGAATAGTATCTTATTTTGAGAGAAACATCTGCGTAGTCTCACAGTTGCAGTCGAGTGCAGGTGAACGTAGAGGTTTTTATCCAAGGATGGGGTAAGAATGGGAGAATCCATTGAGAATGACTCCCCTCCTGACTCCTCTCCACAAGGCACAAGTCAGGAGTGTAATGGGATACTCCCCACTTGCATGATGAACCTGGCCCCAACAACTCTCAAGAAACTCAACATCAGCCAGGACAAAGCAGCTCATTTGATTGGCACCCGTTTCACCAATTAGCCCCTCCGTCACTAACATGCTGTGGCAACTGGACAACATGCAAGAAACACTCCAACAGCTCACTTCCAAACCCACCATCTACAAGAACAAAACCAGTGGGTATATGGGAACACCATCACCTGAACACTCCCCTCCGAATCACCCACCATCCTGACTTGGAAATACATCATCATTCCTTCATGGTCACAGGGGGAGAATCCTGGAATTCCCTCCCTAACTGCATTGTGGGTCAGCCTACAGCAAGTATCCTGTAGTGGTTCAAGAAGGCACCTCCCCACCACCTTCTCAAAGGCAACTTGGGACGGGCAGCGATGTTTACCGTGCTTGTGAAGCTTGTGAACGTACCATGAATGAATTTTTGGACATTTGTAATGAATCTGTTCAGACAAGTTACTGACACACATCTGGAGCAGTGGGACTTGAACATAAGGCCTCCATTGTCAGGGGCAAGGATACTACCATTGCACCACAAAAGCCTTTATGCAAGGAGTTTTAAAAGTCAGTAAGTTACATTGCAGCTGACTGAGCCCTTCGAGTTCAGCTGATGTCCTCAAAAATAGAGTCTGATGACTGCTATGATGATAATATTTTAGCCCCTGGTGTTACAGGGCAAGGGTATTGCGAAACATTTCCCTTGTACAGCTGCTTTACAACCGGCCCACATTGTTAATATCACCAATTGCAAAAGAGAGATGTTGGTAATAGCACAAATCCCTATTGCCATCTCTGTGTGAGAAAAAGGGAGCATAATATTCCCGATCTCGTCAGGCCCTTTTTGAAGTTGGGACCGGATGTATTTCTGAGTGTCAGGTTAGTGGACTGATAGGTTCTCGCCTCTGGCTAACTTCTGTAGAGGCAGGGGCATTCTGGCAGGGACCACCTGCCTGCCCAGAGCTGATGGGCAGTCGGTCTGCACAGTTCGCTGGCCATTTGTGGGCTGACTGGGGGGAAGAGAGTTAGGGGTGTTCCTCCTCGGATCGTCACAGTGGCAGGTATGCCCCCCTTACTGAAACCCAAGCCCAGCAGGTATCCTGGGGGTGAGGACTGGGGGCTGTGTCCACTCTGACACTGAGGTTGCCACTTTTCTAATATGCAGCATCAAAGATCCCCTTGATTGGGTACCACTGAGAAGATCTGAGAGGTAGGTCCCCTAGTAAGCCAAAATAAGAGAGAGGATCCAGAAATGGTTTCAACACACTCTCCTCTATTGGAAGCAGAGCATTCAGCCCAGACACAGCTAAGTAGCCTAATTGATTTTGGGGTTCAGCACTTTGAAAAGCCAGAAATACTTACAGAGTTATACAACACGGAAACAGACGCTTCGGTCCAACCAGTCCATACTGACCATAATTCCAAACTGAACTAGTCCCACCTGCCTGCACTTGGCCTATTTCCCTCCAAACATTTCTCATTCCCAAACTTATCAAAATGTCTTTTAAATTTTGTAACTATACCTGCATCCACCCCTTCCTCTGGAAGTTCATTCCACACACTAACCACTCTCGGTGTAAAACATTGCCCCTCGTGTCTTTTTAAAATCTTTTTCACTGTCTGCTGTACCACCAATCTTAATGTTATCTGCAAACTTACTAACTGTGCTTTCTATATTCTCATCTAAATCATTTAGATAAATGGTAATCAAAAATGGACCTAGCACTTTACTCAGTTCTTCAAATATGTTTAAATATTTATAATAGAAGATGCACTTTGCTGGGAAAAAAATAGAATTACTGGGTGAATGTAGCATATTTTCCATGCGATGCAATAGAATTAACTTATTTTCCAACCTTCCTTGTAATAGCATGTGATCCTTTCAGTTTATTTCTGTACTGCACTAGCTATGTTCCTGCTTACACTGCTATAATCCTATAATTGCATGCTTTTCGCCTTCATCCATCACATTCAGCCAGACTCAGAGATCTGGAAATTCACTGCTTATCCCTTATGTGTGATACTTAGCAAGACACATCAAAGATTCACTCAATCCAGCTTTTGCTCAACCATGCACTGGATGCTTCAAGTGTCTTCAATGTTTTTAAGTTTGGCTCCTGCTGTCGGAATGAAAGTGTAGGCTGTTGTCCTAATCTGTATCGTGTTCACTTTAAAGATTATTTACACAATTAGCAAGCGCTGTGAAATATATGCCTTCTGGGTGTCCTTACTTATAAATGGACAAACACTTCAATTAGGAACAAAAGCAGAAATTTGTTGGAAAAGCTCAGCAGGTCTGGCAACATCTGTGGACAAAAATAAGAGTTAACGTTTCGGGTCCAGTGACCCTTCTTCAGAACAGATGGTGATTAGGAACATTTTTTTTATGCAGCAGATAGGGTGGAGGAGGAGCAAAGAGTAAACAATAGATATAGAGTCCAAAGAGAGGCAAGACCGGTTGGACATTCAAGGGGATGGATAACAGTCAGGCCTGGAGGATGAATAAATATTAATGGGGACTGTTAGTGGCTAACAGTGGGTCGTCTGTAATAACGGAGAATGTAATAACGAGGTCTGTTGAGTTGGGGTTGGCTAAGGACATGGGAGAAGCTCAAATACTAAAGTTGTTGAAGTTGTCATTGAGTCTGGAAGGTCGTAGAGTAATGCTTTTATTGTGCTGGTTCAGTGGCTGGATCCGTGACTGTCACAATGCTTGGGATTGCTCTCGTACCTGTTGGACTACTGGCCCATGAACACATCTGCAGTCATATCTGCAAGCTGACTGCTTCATGTGGATATGGTTCAGTACAGTTGTTGATGTGCAGCTCAGCATTCCCTCAGATGACCATTCGTGATGATGGCTGGGCCTGAATTGCAGACCTGGATCAATAGATACACCTCCACTAGCAGAGGCTGCAGAAAGGTCTCATCATCAATGCTGGGCTTCAGATGGATCAGCCACTCCTGCAGTGTTGGGCAAATGCCTGATTTCCCATTTGAAAACTTCTCCCTGGACACACACTCTCCTATCACCATTGCCAAACGGGTAACTTGGCACATTCCATGGATAATTAAATGACACTTGTGTCATAATGAGGAATGAGTGTTTGACTGGTGTAGAGACTGGTAATGTGGGCTCATGCAGAATGCTAAGTTGAGACGACATCTTAGGCACATCATCTCTTCTTGGCCATAACATACTTTACAAAGCTTTCAGTAAGGTACCCTGCGCTGTATCACTTTGACTATCTGACTGTTACACTGTGTTGCACTGAAGTTGACCAAGATGTGTGACAGAAGAAAGTAGCCATTGCTACTAGCCAAGGACTTCATACCTGCTACTCCCTGCCTTAACTCCACAGCCATAATCTCCAGCATCTCTCTCCAGACAATGAGTGAAGGATTGCTACGTGGTAACAACCAGCTCTGTATGCAACCACAACTTTTTTTTAATGCATATCTTCCTTCTACAAGCAGATTCATTCAAAAAACATGCTTATTGGATAGATGAATGTGAAAGGTGTGTGTTACTCAGGTTCCCAAATTGACAGTCGCCACTTGTGCTGCAAATGTGCTTGGTTCATGTTGCATTTATTTAGTAACATTTTGATACAATCACACGAGAGTTCCAGATGCAGTTATAAGTTTGTCTGTGTGTTTGTGGAAATAAGTAATTGACACTGTGGCTGCATTCCTGTTCGTGGTCCACATGGTTTTTAATAAAGACGGCCTTTACTCTGCTTATATTGTCCAGCACATCGGTTTGCAGAGATTAGCCATAGATAAGACTATGTATCACTGATTTAAGGACATCCTGTTGAAACTTTTAATCCTGCATTCATCAGGACAGGCACAAGAATGCCACATTTCAAAGGCAGTAACAGTTTATACTGAATGAGCAAAACGTACAGATCAGTCTTGTCCCAGGGAGCATAAACTGTTGCTCCCTTCGAAATTTGACATTCTTGTGCACATTCTGATGAACATTAGATGAAAAGCTATGATGGCCAGTCTATATTTTTTTCAGCAATGTTGAAGATCTAACAATAGGCAGGATTGTGTTTAGATACTTGATTAAATTCATCCAGACTCTTCTGGTTGTGCTCTTCCTTGACGGTTAACTGTCTTCGGGACGGAGGACGAGGGAGCGAGCAAAGGGCATCGTTCACTGAAGAATCTGCAACTGCTGAAGCTCCAAAACCTGATGCGTAAATGAGCCGACAGTGGGCCAGGGCTTTGGGAAACCAGGAAGTTGTTTTCCTGCAGCACACGGCACTATCCCACCACAAAATTGACCAAACGGGCACGCGTTTAAAATATCCAAATGAGTGTTCTGGTCGCATTACAGGGCACTATCACCCTGTATCTTTGCCTGTTAGTGGTGTGCCTGTTGGTAGCCCTGAGACCACAAGCAAAATGAGGAGATGCTGCAGCTTAAATCATAAGTTCACATTCTGCACTACTGGCCTTGATGAATGCTCTGGAATATTGCAAACCGGTACTTCTGCAAAGAAAGTGATGCACCTATGGATAGCATTGTTTCAGATGGCAAAGTGTGGGGCTGGATGAACACAGCAGGCCAAGCAGCACCTTAGGAGCACAAAAGCTGACGCTTCCGGCCTAGACCCTTCATCAGAATCAGATCTGTGTTCATCCAGCTCCAGACTTTGTTATCTTTGATTCTCCAGCATCTGCAGTTCCTATTATCTCTGTCTCAAATGTTTCAGGTGGCCCAGCTTTACTTTCTTTCAGTTTAAGAATTGTGCTGCCCCCTAATGGTACAAACGTCTTACTGCACCATGAAAGCTGTCCGTATTGACTGCGAACAAATGATCAAATGAATTATTGGATTGCAACCGTTGGGGGAAATAATGTGTACCAACAACAAACATGGGAGTCAGAGGAGCGTGAAGCCTTGTATTTACCTGCCTGTCCAACATTATGCCAACAACTTAGTACTGATTTTAGTTTATTCAAAGATTTTTACACTCGTATCATTGTTAAGTGCGGTCACAACAGATAACATATTGCTTATAGTTTTTGTGCCATTGTCGGTAAATCACAAGATACATTCAGTTCAGCTACTTATTTAGACGTCTCACAGACAATCAAATACTGAAACAATCACTTAAACGTTATTGCATGTAGCAATCAAAATATGAACCCCTAAGTAAGCACGTTAAGTCTTGCAACCCAACTTGGCTAATACCCAATTAATGGGGGAATTTAGTTATAATTCCAACCTCAGCATCTGTCTCTGGAAAAGTCCAGGGTTTGATCCAGTGTTGTTCTTCAAAGCTCTGCTGCTGAATAGTTCTGGTGTTGGGTTTTTGTGTAGACGCTTTTGTCTTTCAGGTCAATGGTGCGACTTTATTGATGATTCTTTAGATTCTTTCATCCAAAGTATTGGCTACGCCTCTGACATCATCAAGCCTGTGGCTTACGTTGTTATTAAAAGGAGCTTGTTTGTTCCTTGTTACATTTGGCATTGACTATCTGTTTGAAGACGCAGATAATTTCTTCAATTCTTCCACAGGACAATCATTTGTCCTTGCAGCATAAAATAACCAGTTATCAAGCAGATGTCAAAACTGTATAGTTTGACTCCTTCTTTTCTCAGATGTGGCTAATTGTCTTCAGTTCTTGTATAAGTTTGTCCTTGTCCTTTAATGACAAATTCCAGATAGAGTTATGCTGCTTCTTTCAAGCTATGGACAGTTATTAAAGTTCCAATGTTTACCACTGTACATTACAAAGGTGACCAAATATGTTTGCGTGTGACCCCTTGAAAGAGCAAGTAACATTGTCAGAGCTCTGCTTCTGTCGCTGACTTATATTTTGGGAACCTTTGACTGAAAATAATCTTTCATTTTGTGACTCCATGTTGAATTCTAGCTTCTGAAGTGGTTGTATCGGTGAAATGGTGAGGCGGTCACAGAGTAGTGACCTCTGGCTGCTAAGGTTGTCACTGTGCATTTTTCTCTTCAACAAGTATCTTGCAAGGGCAACTGGCAGCAATCAAGAGACGCTGAAAAGAATGGTAAAGCTGTGGAGTAGATCAGCTTTTTGGAGACTGATGACTCTACCCTGTGAAGATAGATGCACATAGATAGGTGTTGCCTGTCATACCTGCTGCAGAAGGTTCGAGGAAAGTGGACATCAGTGAACACACCCTGTCATTGCTGGAAAGTGACAGCTTAAAAGTGTAACCAATAGACACGTGCTTTAGCATGTTATTTTGCTGAGTTCGCAGGGGTAGTTGTAAGATTGTGACAATGCACCGTGCTGTCATTTCATGCAGTTACATCATGGATTTTTTAAGGGCTTTGCGCTCAGGGAGGACAGTGCTTCAGCGTGAGGGAAATGGAATTGTCTGGAATTGGACAGGATTGGGTTAAAACCAAAAAAAAGAAGTTAGGTGTTCCTGGGAGGAAGAAAAGGACATTGTTCCTCAGCTTTTCATCTTGCCCTCCTCAGGATCATTTGCTGAAATACCAATGTAAAGAGAAAACAATGTTTCTATACTACATGAGAAAGAGAGTGTTCATTAGCTGCTGACTGAGATGCTATTGGGCTAACATCCCATTGATTTTTATACTTCTATAAATTAATGTCCTTTATCTGCCTACACATAAGTATGCAGACCCTGCCTTCAAACTTCCTGCCCAACTAAAAATTAGGTGTAAAACTTGTAATTTCTTATCTTCCTACACATCAGCATGCAGACACTGCTTTAAGCTTGTTGTCTGAATAGAATTAGAGTTAAACTGTGCAAATCTTTATTTTCCTGCACGGAGGTATGTGGAAACTGTCTCAAATAAGGCCAAGTGAGGAGCATTTGTAAAGGTGTGAGACTTCTGAAGTATGTAACTTCTGTCTCTGACAAAGGGGTCAGGGTACTGACTTTGTTCTAGCCAGACACATCGGCAACTTGAAATTACAATCTGTCTCGTTAACAACTTGAAATCGCCTCCTGCCATTAGCAGTCACTTCACGAACAATCGATACTATATCCTGGTCTTTTATGTTCTTGATGTAATAATTGTTTTGTATCCTGTCTTTGTCTGTTGTAATAATTGTTTCATGTATCATGTCATTGTGAGATGTGAAATTGTTTTATGTATTTTGCACTTAGTAAAGTATAAAAAGTAGGGACTCTCCACTGCTCGGGGAGAATTATTTACGAGACTCTGCACTCTGTGCAGGGTTAAGTACAGTGATCCTCCACAGCTTGTACTTGCTTTGTAATACAAGGATTTGTGTTTTTCTAAACAGGTCAGTGTCTTGTTATTGCATCAAGCCCAAACGAGGGTCTCCAAAAATGAACCTGACACTGACCAAACAGCAGTCTCCGTGTAAATGTTATTTTCCCTTCACCTTGGTGTTCTTGCAAATGGTCCTGATGAATGCAAGTCAAAAAATTTAACAGTTTTTGTTTCAACAGTGCTGAAGATCTATACAATTAAAAGTCAAATGATATTACAGCAGGTTCATTGAAAATCATTTGTCTTTCTGATCTTTCAGCTTTGGGTAGAAGGATTAAGAGCCATCATTCACAACGTCAAAGCTAACAATGTTTGTCCCATGACCTGTCTGAAGAAACAGTTAAGTCACACCTATCTTATTTTGCTTAATTAAATTGTGTTAGCAAATAATGTATTTGTCTATCATCAATTTTGCTTTATTGTCATTCTGACAGAGAGCTTTGTTGAGTGATGTGTACAGCTCATTCATATATAAGAAAAAAAGGACTTTGTTTTTTAAAAAAAAGTGCGAGTTGAATAAATACAGAATTAAGCATGTGAGGAATTATCGCATCATCTTTTAATTTACTCCCTTTATGTTAAGCCTGTGTCCTCTAGTAACTGACAATTCTACCTTGGAAAAGAGACAATCCAACCTATCCGTGCCTCCTATGATTTTGTAAACTTCTATCAGGTCACCTGCCAGCCTCCAACATTCAAGTGAAAACAAACCAAGATTGTCCAATATCTCATCAGAGCTAATACCCTCCAATCCAGGCAAACATCCCGGTAAACCATTTCAGTCCCCTCGACAAAGCTTCCATATCCTTCTGACAGTGTGGCAACCAAATCTGTGCACAGTACTCTAAATATGGCCCACCTGAAGTCCAGCTGCGACATGATGTGCCATTTTTTAATGTTCTGTGCCCCAATCGATGAAAGCAAGCTTGCCATGTACCTTCTTGACCACCTTATCTACTTGTGGTGCCACTTTCAAGGAACTGTGGACCTGACCAACTGGTACCCTCCCTCCCTGTATTGATGCTACGAGGCTTCTACCATTTACTGTATACTTCCCTCCAGCATTAGGCTTTATGTAATACATCACCCAACGTTTGTCCTGATTAAATTCCATGTGCCATTTCTCTGCCCAAGCCTCCAGCCTGTCTCCTGGTGTGCCCTCTGGTAATCCTCCTCACTACCAGCAGCTCCCCCAGTCTTTGCGTCCTCTGCAAACTTACTACTCAGGCCGCCTACATTCTCTTCCAAATATTTTATCTGTATCACAAGCAACTGAGGTCCTAATACTGACTGAGGTGGAACACCACTGATCACAGATCTCCAGTTAGAAAGACACCCTTCCACTGCTCCCTCTCTGTCTTCTGTGACCAAGGCAGTCCTGTACCCATCTTAACTTTGACGTCAGCCTGCCGGGAGAGACTTTGTCCAAGGCTTGCCAAAACCCATGTAGACAACATCCACCGCTCTGCCTTCATCAATCATCTCAAAAAACTCAATCAAGTTTGTGAGCCGTGACCTCGCCCACACAAAGCCATGCTGCCTGTGCTAATTATATTGATGTCAAGTCCGCTTTTTCTTGCTAAGATCCAAATGTTCACTTTGTTTTGATACCTCCCGATTTTAAGTCGCTGTTCTCATTTATAACTAGCAGTTACATTGAAATGGGGCTGTGTATGTCAAAAATATGGTACATAGGTTTCCATTAGAGTCAACCTCACTACTCATCTTTTTGGGGCTGTAGCTTCAAGTGTTTTTTCCTGTTGTTCACTCATGAGATGAGGGTGTCGCTGGCCAGGCCAGCATTTATCACCCATCCCTAATTGCCCAGAGGGCATTTATGATTCTACCACATTGCTATGGGTCTGGAGTCACGAGTAGACCAGACCAGGTAAGGATGGCAGTTTCCAGAAGGGTTCTTTGGATCCACGGTCATCATTAAACTCTTAATTCCAGACATTTATTGAATTCAAATTCCACCATCTGCTGTGGCTGGATTCGAACCAGGTCCCCAGAACATTACCTGGGTCTCTGGTTGAGCAGTCTAGTAATACTACCACTGGGCCATTGCTTGTCATAAAGTTGAGTATTTCTGACCTTTCTCTTCTCTTTTTCGCACTTGATAGTTAATCACAATTATTTTTTCCTTCTCTTTCAGCTGGATGAGGTTATCATTTCTTACAAACGTAAATGGAAAAATTCCAGTCAGGAGGTGAGAAGCTGTTTTGCTTTTTAAGAAAAATGCACATTATTGCTCGCTTTTGGGGATGTGCGCCTTTTCCAAAGCAAAACTGGACCAACGCTAATCCAAGAATGTCGGGGCTCCAGGGTCTTAAGGAATGAGAAAAACTGAGGGTTTGTGTTAAGTAGGTGGCTTGGGGCATGCTGCCTTTGAAAATGCAGCTTGGCTTTCAGTAAAGAAATCTGTACATTACTCCTTTCCTGCAAACAGTAACCCTGAATGTACCTCGAATGTTCATATCTGGGGGAGGCCTCAGATCACATCTGGGCTATGTACCTGAGTTGCGTTTCTGCACACTGTTTGTTCCCCAATCATTTACCAGAACTGCGAGAGCCTTTTAGAAGCCTCAGAATCCCGCTAGCTGAGGCTTCAGGAAGAAGCAGCTCGTGTGTTGGCAGTAGCTGCAGGAACTTGTCCCGCGTTGTCCCACCATGTGTTACATGTTGGTGAGTGATGCAGCTCCATGGTAGAACTAAGCTGCTGAACTAGAGCTTCAGCTTTCACTGTCTCATCTCTTCCAGTATTACCAGAACCTTCGCCTCGGGCAAAACAGAAAAGGTGATATTTCAGGTACTGAAGGAACTTGGTCTTCCCAGTGGCAAGGTAAGGCTTGGAATACTTCCGACTTTCAATTTTAGCTGACTGTCTTCCCTCAATAAGTCCACTAAAATGACCAGTGGGCGGGCATTCACACCACAGTGAAGTTAACGAAAGGGCGTTTGCCATGACCGTTGACATTCCAAGTGTCTGGACTCTGATGGTTCCCTTCAGAAATTGCAAGTGTACGCTTCGGTCTAGTCTAAAATGGTAGGTCCGCTCATCTTACTAGAAAACAGCACACTCACCTAGTTGATGATTTGACACAGTTGTGGGATTGTTTCTTTCAGATATTTCAAGTAACTGTACTCCTGGTTCCTTTGACCTTTAAAAAAGTGGCTCAGATGTTGTGGCATATTGGTTTCTGCAAAAGAACATGCAAATTAGGCTGTTCTGCTCTGCCATTTAGTAAGACCATAGCTTATTCTGTTTCTGTTCCAAATTTGACATTCCTATCTACCTCCACCTTAAAAATGTCTGATTTCCACCACTTCCTGAGGCAGAGCAAAGCAACTCTCCAAGAGAGAAATTCCCCAATTTCTTTCCTGAAGGAGTGACCTCTCATTTTAAAACGGTGCCCCCTAGTTCTGGACTCACACCCATCCTTTTGCTTCCAACTTGTTGAGACCACCCAGAATCTTATCAACTTTAATCAAATCCCCCCTCATTCTTCTAAATTCCAGTGGAACCAAGCCCAATTTGCTCAACTTTTCCTCATAAGATAACCCACTCATTCTGGGTATCAGTTCAGTAAACCTAATGGCTTCCAATGCACGTGCATCCCTCTTTAAATAAGGAGACCAAAACTGCATGCAATATTCAAGATGAGGCCCTGTCCAATGTCCCGTGGAACTGACGCATAGCAACCTTAAATGATTTGTTAGCTTCTTATTATGATGGAGAAACAGCAGCTACCCAAGATGTTGGGGGTGGCCCAGTGGCTTGGTGATTAACGCTGCAGCCTCACAGTGCGAGGTACCCAGGTTTGATTTCACCCTCGGGTGACTGCCTGTGCAGAGTTGATACTTTCTCCCCGTGTCTGCGTGGGTTTCCTTCAGGTACTCCCACAGTCCATAGATGGACAGATTAGGTGGATTGGCCGTGCTAAATTGCCCAAGGTGTCTAGGGGTGTGCAGGCTAGATGGGCTAGCCATTGGACATACAGGATTGCAGGGATAGGATTGGCAGGTGGGTGTAGGTGGGATGTTCTTGAGAGCATCGGTGTGGACTCTGTGGGCAGAATGGCCTGATGCCCATTGTAGGATTCTATAATTGTTTTGGTTTCTGTCTGTGAGGTGAGGTAGCTGACAGCAGAAACAAGAGGAACTATAGACAAAGACAGTTGTCCTGAAGGTTATGGAATTGGTGTTCCTGTCTTTCAATCAGGTGAGACAGACCACAGAATTAATGACAACATAGTGCTTTCATTATTTTAGCTGACTGTGCAATTTATCAATTTGAGCTAAGTCAATATGATGATATTTTGTTCTGTACATTCACCTGTACTGTGCAATGAAGGATCTCAATGATTCAAAGCACATTTTGCATCACCTTGTAATACCTCTGCCCTTCTTCACAGATCTTGAAGAAATGAAACATGCAAAAGATATTAATATTTCACTTAGTTCAGGACCAATTCCATAGTCAAACTCAACGCTCAGACATTTCACGTAGTAACAGGGACTTGTCAATTAGTTCCTTGAGCCTGTTTGACCATATTATTGGCAGCAGGTCTGCAATCTAACTCCATATCCCAGACTTAGGCCGCTGTCATTTGATAGCTTTGGTGAACAAAAGCCTAACAATTTCGGACTTAGTATTAACAATCGACTGAGCATCATTTGTGACTCGCAGAACAAGAGTTGCAAACTTCTGTGCATGTGGAAGTGTTTTCAAACTCCCCTGCTGAAAGTCTTGGCCCTAGGTTTCAGATTCTGGCCAATCCTACACCGTCCAACCAGCAAACAGAGTTTCTGTCCTATCAGTTGCTCTCAATATCTTGAAAACTTTGAACAATTCATCCTTTAACTTTTTTAAATTCAAGGAATACAACTACAGTTTGTGTAATCTCTCATATTTTAACCCTGTGGACCAGGTATCATTCTGTTAAATTCACTCTGCACTCCCTCTAAGGCCAGAATATCCTTTCTAGGGTGTGATGCCCTCAACTGCTTACTGTATTACATATACAGACTAACCAGACTAACTAAGGCATAATTTCTAATGCTTCTGTATTTTAATCCTTCTGCTAGAAAGGCTATCTTTCCGTAAAACATCTGATTTATTTCTACACACATATTATATATATAGGAACCCCAACCTTCACTGATTCTAGCTTCTCACCATTGAGAACTTTTCACATTCAAAATGAATGTTCTGACATATGCTCACATTAAACTGTTTGCACAGATTAGTTCCATATAATGTTGTAACGTTTAGGCTTCCATTGACTGCTTACAGCATTTTCTACTTTTCCATTGTCGGGAAACTTGGGTTTCTGTCCCATCGTATCATCTAGGTTGCTTTAAAAAAGCTTTGAATAGTTGACAACACACTATAGATCCTTAAGTGTCACCACTGTCACATTCTATCAGCATATCTGTCCATTATCCCTTCCAATCTGCCAAATTCCCTACCAGATAAAAAATGTTCCTTCAGTCCCATGGACCTCTACCTTGGCTTTCTGTCTGTTAGGAATTTATACCGTCTGGAAATATGCAGAAATAACATTCATAGATATTCCCCTGTCTGCCATTTTAAATGCCTCTTCAAAATATTCAGTCCTGTGAGTCAGCTGTCACTACAAATCCAAACTGACTCTGCCTGATCACTTGAAAGTTTAAGATGTTCACCCTCTATGAATTATTTATTGATCTGGTAATTTTCTGACAGCTAATCTTAGGTTAACTGATCTATAATCCTGTGTCACTGCTTGCTTAAAACGTGGAGTGACAAAAACAACATTTGAAACTAAAAGAATAATATTTTCACCTATTCACTTTAAACTCCAGGGAAGGATGTTCTCTTTCTGGGTATTTGTCCGTAGTTAATATGATTATTTTTGTCTTTATTCTTATTTTGTTCACATTAACCTTCCTGAGTCCCTATTTCTGAATCAGTATTAGCTCTCTTCAGATAGTTGACATGCCAGGAACTTCCTCTACTTTAAATACTGACACAAAGTAATTATTTAACATGCCCGCCATTTCCTTATATTACGTAATAGTATTTTCATTATCAATTTTCAATCTTCATAAATTATCCTCTTTATTCTTCACAGCCTTTCTTTTACCTGTTTTCATTGTAATTTTTTTTTGTTCATTTTGACCATTTCTTTCCTTCATATTCTGTGTTGTGGTCTTTCAGAACAGGCCCGAAACATCAGCTTTTGTGCCCCTAAGATGCAGCTTGTCCTGCTCTGTTCATCCAGCTCCACACTTTGTTACCTCGATTCTAATGGGAGAAATGTGATCTTGGTTCTTCAGCCCATGAAAAATCTGACTTTGTCAGAAAATTATTCTGAACCTTAAGCTCAAAAAAGAATCACATGATTCCCACTAAATGTCCAGCAAGCTGCCAATGGAGACAATTTCTCCGATGTTTGCTGATGTCAGTTTTACTTCAGAGGGAGAGAAAGCTTCAAGGGAGGTTATTGAAGATCTGGGTGTAAGGAATCCATGTTAAGTCATAATTAACTGTTTGTTTTAAGGGTTTCAGGAAAAGACATGAACTAAAGAAAATAGCATCTAATGAATTTGCCAAAAGAAAACTGCTTGCAGCTGTGCCAGCTGAACAAGAAGATTTAGCATGGAGATAGAATGCAGATAACATGGGGGTAGGCCAGTCTGTCTCTTTAATGGCTCACGTGATTTATGTGTCAGGGCAGAACCATGTGGCAGTTTTTCTTATTCATTCATGGGTTGAGGGCATCACTGCCTCGACCAGCATTTATTGCCCATCCCTAATTGCCTAGAGGGCAGTTGAGAGCCAACCACATTGCTGTGCGTCAGGAGTCACATGTAGTTCGGTGCAGGTATGAACAGCAGATTTCCTCCCCTAAAGGACATTATGGGATTTTCCCGCAGACAATCAGCAATGAATTCATGGTCATCATTAGACTCTTAATTCCAGATTTTTATCGAATTCAAATTCCACCATCTGCCGCAGTGGGATTTGAACCTGAGTCCTCAAAGACGTTACCTGGTTTTCTGGGCTAATAGTCTAGTGATAATACCATGAGGACATCGTCTCCCCTAAATGATTCACTTTGTTGAGTCAGACTCTGAAACATCATTTTTTTTGTTGCCACCTTTTCACTCCACTTACTGTAGGAATTTGCAAGTAGGAACTCTCTCTGAGACCATCCCAGTTCCTCATGCTGGATTCATGAGACACCCTGCAAACTGAAATATGACTGGATATTAGGTTCCCCATCTTTCCCTGTCTGGTGTTTGGAGATGAACCACTTTTATTTATTTCCACATTCATAGAAATTCGTCATGTATGCTATCATTTTTTTTCAGATCAGTCTCATTAGATTTACTTTGAACTCTGGTTCTCCAGATGCGTAGGGATTGTCGTGGTGAGTTCCCATGGTTACAGCTGATGAGAATGAGTACACATCTGTCTGAATTATTTTTAAGACTGCTGTTAGCTCACAAAAACTGTTATTTCAGCCAGCTTGTGATGGAACCATTATAAACTTTTTATTCCACACGCACGAGCTGACAACCAAATATCACTCACTGGGCACTGATGCAGAACCTGTTCTGATCTGAAATGAAAGTAGAAAATGCCAGTAGTGTGTCGTGAATCATAAATCATTCAGCACCTCATAAAACAGATAAGTGGTTTCTTACTTTGGGTCGGGAAATTCAGCAGTTATCAAATATTGTTCCAGGCCCCACATCTCCACATTCATTTTGCAATGTAAGCCTCTATCCCCCTCCTTAACTACATGACAAATTCACTTGATTTTAAACAGGCCATGACACAACATTCCTGATATTGCTGATAAATTGGCAGTTTGGCACTGATCTTACATTGAAATGTGTCGTGACTGATCTTTTATAATGACATGCTCTCATCTCTTACAGAATGATGAAATTGAGCCAGCGATTTTCACCTTCGATAAATTTTATGCACTAACACAAAAAATTTGTCCTCGCACTGACATTGAGGAGCTGTACAAGAAACTGTAAGTTTAGGAATTGGTAGCATGACCATACGTGAACCAGAGCTGAAGGCAATGCTTATGCAAAAGAATTAGAGCAGACCCGTATGGAAGCTATCATTGTTAATAACAGACTACCTTCCAATATTTATTTGGACGGCGCTGTTTTTGAAACCTCTTTTAACTAAATGGTGCATTGCACTGCTAGCCCATTTACTGTCATCATTGTTAGCATAAAATGTAGCTTAATTGAATCCTTTGGAAAAGTAATTGGGATGTTCTTTATAACCACCATAGCACAGAGAGTTCCTGGAATCATTTTGCATCTGCTGGACTAATAGTGTTTGAAATCTAAACTGCTCCTTTCTAGAGAACATTAACTTGATTAGTAAACATTTGAAAAGTCTAGGAGTATGTTTTGCTGTGGGCTGAATTTGTCAATTTGATCAAGCTGAATAAAAGCGATAATAGACCATGTACTGCAATTGGACATGAAGCTATGCACAGGTTGAAATGTGAGGAAAGGGACTCACAAGATGTTACATGCATTTTAACCATTTATTCAGAGAGGGGCCCTGTTATGAAGGATAGCTCAGAAAACTATCATTGCCTAATTTCACCTTCATTTAACTTCCAGCATCAATCAGTCCTTCTCATTTGACCTTAATCCTACTGTCAGGGCTTTGCACTGGGTATCGCTTCCAGTGCCAGCCAGTTGCACTGGCAATCATTTCCAGTGTCAGCCCCCTGCCCTAAACATTGCTTCCAGCATCAGTCCCCTGCCCCAAACATCGCTTCCAGCGTCAGCCCCCTGCCCTAAACATCGCTTCCAGTGTCAGTCCCCTGCCCTAAACATCGCTTCCAGTATTAGCCCTCTGCCCCAAACATCGCTTCCAGTGCCAGCTATCTGCACTGGGTATCATTTCCGGCATCAGCCCCTTGCCCTGGGTATCTCTTCCAGTGTCAGCTGTCTGCACTTAGCATCGCTTCCAGTGTCAGCTTTTTGCACTGGGTATTGCTTCCAGTGATAGCCCTCTGTGCAGGGCACCACATCCAGTGTAAGTCCTCCACATTGGACATTTCTTATGCTGTTAGCCTTTTGCACTGCGCACTGTTTTCACTGCCAGCCCTTTGCACCGGGCACCGTTTTATCTGCCATCCCTTTGCACTGGGCACTTGTTTTCACTGCCATCCCTTTGCACTGGGCAGTTTTCACTGCCATCCCTTTGCACTAGTCGAGTTTCTGATATTAGCCTGCACTACTGAGCCTGACCTCTGGTGGTGGGTTTGATGTTGAACATTGTGAACTTGGCTGATAAGATCCTTCTCTCTGAATATGGAATAGCTGAAAAGACACAGATTCAAAATTAAATAGATTTGAAAACATGACTTCAATAAACCTGTGGCTGACCTGTTAACTTTATGACCTTCCTTGGAATGTGAAGGAGCTTTATTTCATTAAAGTAGAAAACTGGTGCGCTTGTAAATTTCAGGCTAACTGGGAGAGAGAAAAACTTAATTGTTTTCTGCCAATAGTCAGCTTGCTAATGATTTCATTTTCCCCTGGCTATAGAGTCTCGAAGCAGGGTTTGTATTCTCAGGTGAATACCATTTAGGGATCAGATGGGAAGTATTGCAGTATTAACCTAGGGAGTTCTCACTTCCAGAGGGTACCACATGCTCATGGGATGAGCACGTTTATTGCTGATCGGACTCTGAAGGATTTAAGAAATGAGCAACAGGGTAGTAACTGGATAGAAGTTGAACTCTGATCTTATTGATTGGCAATCAGCCTGTAGGGCAGGGACTTCAAAAAAACCTTTTCCCACTGGAATGCCACTTGAAGACTGGAATGTCCGGTTGAGATCAAAGGTTGTGGGGAGAAAGCAGAATTAGGCTGTTGAGTTGGACGATCAGCCATGATCGTGAAGAATGGTGGAGCAGGCTCGAAGGGATGAATGGCCTCCTCCTGCTCCTACCTCCTATGTTTCTACATTATCCTCATCCCTCAGTGTGACCTATGAGAGTTGGGAAGGTGGGGTGGTGGTGGTGAGCAGCCCTTACAAAAACCTTGGGGGGATGGGAGTTTGTGAGAGGTGTGGTGTGGAATGGAAAGGGTTATCTGCAGAATTCAATGTGGCTTAAAATAAGGTAAACCCTTAATGTTTTACCTGTTGCAAGAGCCGGGCCAAGAGGTTCTAACTTGAAGACATTGACTATTCTTCACGTGCAGAGTACATTGACTGTGTCACTCAACAGCTCTGTCACCCAGTTCCTGACATTCCCCTTTTCTGTATCCAAACTTAAATTGAATAACGTTTACCTGTTTACCTTTAAATCTTAATGTCTTTCCCTCTTAACAGAACAAAATGCAAGGCGTTTACCTAGGAGGAACACAGCAGGCCAGGCAGCATCGGAGGAGCAGGAAAGTTGACGTTTTGAGTCAGGACCTTTCTTCAGAAATGGTTTTCTCAAGAAGGGTCCCAACCCGAAATGTCAACTTTCCTGCTGCTCTGATGCAGCCCGGCCTGCTGTGTTCCTCCAGCTCCACACTGTTGTCTCTGACTCCAGCATCGGCAGCTCTTGCTATCTCTGAATGTTTACTCGGTCAGCTCCCACTTTGAAATGCTGTGTTCTGGGCCTCTATAGCTCACCCCTCCTCCTATTTCCTGTTCCCCACCCCCAGTACTTTGCAAGACAAAATGTTGTATGTGTCTTTGAATTTGCGAAACAGTTCATTTTCCCTAAAGCTTGCTTTTTCTGGGGCGTTAAATTTCCTGGTGTTCCTTTAGTAATCTATGGCATAGTTGTATTCATTTCCATGCGTTTGGACTCCAGGATCCATTGCATAACACACCCAGCTGTTGGACCTTTTGGGTTAGATTCCCAGTTTCAGTTCATTACCTCCACGGCGGCAGTTTGTTTATTATAGGTCAGTTTTAAATGCATTCATTGGGAGTCTGGAGGTTGTAGTGGGTGAGACAGCCATGACTGGCTCAGGGGTGAAGGGCTGTGACTCGATTGATTATAGAGCCTCAAGATATTTGCAGTCTCAATTTTCTGCTCTAAAACTGGATTGAAAGATGATCTTCGTCTCTATCTCACTCCAATGTCAGTTTTGGTTCTTCTGATGCATAATCATAGCAGCAGTTCAGGCGTGTTTACAGCAGGCTGGTTTTCTTGACGTTACTACTGAAAGATAAAAGGTCTCGCATTTGTCTAGGAGCGCCCATGACCAGGCAGCTATCTCAATGTATTTTGCAGCCAATTAAATATTTGTGGAGTGTACTTGGGATTTTAGTGCTGGACATAGCACCCAGCAGAGCTCACATAAAACTGAGTTGTGGGAAATAGATGTCTCTGGCTGAGCTGGCAATTATTGCCCATCAGTGGTTGCCCTTAAGAAGGTGGTGGTGAGCTTCCTTATCGAACCACTGCAGTCCATGTGCTGTAGCGAGACCTACAATGACATTAGGAAAGGCATTTGAGGATTTTGACCTAGTGAAGGAAGGGGGATATATTTCCAAGTCAGGATGGTGAGTGACTTGTAGGGGAATTTGAAGGTGTTGGTGCTCCCCTTGTCTTTCTAGATGGTAGTGGTGGTGGGTTTGGAAGGTGCTGTGAAATTCAACAGTGCATCTCATAGATGGTTCACACTGAGTGTCGATGGTGGAGGGAGTGAATGTATGTGGATGTGCTCCCAGTCAAGTGGGCCTGAATGGTGCCAAGCCTCTTGAGTGTTGTTGGAGCTGTACCCATCCAGGCAAGTGGGGAGTGTTCCATCACACTCCTGAACTTGTAGATGGTGGACACGCTTAGGGGATCCAGGGAGCGAGTTACTCACTGCAGCATTCTGAGCCACTCAGCACAGTTGTTGTATGGCTGGTCCAGTTCAATTTCTGGTCAATGGTAAACCAACCCCCAACCCAGGATTTTGATGAGGCAAGTGAAACAGAATGCAAATTGAGGGGGCTGCTCATTCCCATCTCCACTCTTGCCACCTTAGATCGCCCAAACAAGAAAGAATCAGATGGTCATTTAGAGGCTGTCCAATGGGAAGAGGCCAGTTTGAGGGGTGGGATGGGACAGCAGGCCAGGAAAATCCCAGGGCAGGGATAATACTGTGACCAGGAAGTTGGTAATGGATTAAAAAGGCCTCTGCTTCCCGAACTTCTCTTGTTCTTTTTCTGTATTGTGGCTTTAAAAATAAAGCTCAAAAATGAGTTTGAAGAAAGACAGAAACATTGCCACCTTGCCTCAGCAGAATGTGTTAGTTCATTGAGCCAGTGTTTTGACCTTTTCATAGCCGGCACCAAGGAAGTGCAGAGCAGGCAGTCACAATGTTCTGATAATTGGGTGACTTGGAGTCAGTAATGGCAACAAAATCAAAAATTGCTGGGATAAAAGAAAGGTCTGACAGCGCCTGTGGAGAGACAGTGGGTTAAAAGTTTCGGGTGGAGTGGTCTTTCTTCAAAAGAATCAATTATTGATTTGTTTCTGATTTCTAGCGTCCGCAGTTTTTTGGTTTAATGTTACAAAGGCAGGTGAGCTGCAGGTTTCCAGTTGCATCCTGTAATACGGAAGACTGGTGTGATGTCACCCGTTTTCATCCCAACATCGACAACATTATGTTTTAGGAGAGGGTGAGGAGGTGCTCATTCACCCTGAGTTGTTGGGGGACTGAGGTAAACATCAGCCCCTGACTAGAAATATGAACTTGCAACTTCCTTATTCAGAACCCTGGCAGCTGAGTTTCTCAGAGTTCAGGCAGCGTGCCCTGTTGTTAGCCATTTTAGTTAATTATGTTATAAACATTGTGATAATCATGTTAGAGGAGAAAAAAAAACTTTTTTTCCAGAGGAGGAAATTATGTCTCTTACTCCAAAATATTTCACCCATGAGCAGGGATCTTTAAAAAGATGGAGTACATAAAACAGATGGATTGCTACTTATTGTTATAATTTTGGAAGGTTCGAATAATATTTGCAGCTTCTGTGTTTATCCTTTCGAGGATTGTAGTCACCAGCAGGACTCAATAAACTAAAAAAGGCTATTTTGCAATAATTTATAGTGAGAGAAACATTAGGTGATCCTGTTCATCTCTCCACATACTGGAGATTTCGAAGTACACGTTTTGAAACTGCAAAGAGTTTTCACTATTCCAAAGGTTATGTTTTGAAAATTATAAATTATGTAGAAATATGCCGACAACTTATACCTTTTTTTACTGAATTCCTTTTCAGCAATGGAGACAAATCTGATTACTTAACTGTAGACCAATTAGTCAGCTTTCTGAATGAAGTAAGCTTTTTTCATTCATTAACTGCATTGTGTATGTATTTGTAGTGACCTGCTTTACTCCTGCCTTCTCAGCGCATGCACTGCATGGATTCTGCCACTGCTTTTTTTAATGAGTGCTGCATTGGCAACATCCAGGCGCACAAAATGAAACCCCACTTCCTGAGAGATTGAGATAACAAAGTGTGGAGCTGGATGAACACAGCAGGCCACGCAGCATCTCAGGAGCACAAAAGCTGACGTTTCGGGCCTAGACCCTTCATCAGAGCTCTGGCTGCTTGGCTGCTGTGTTCACCCAGCTCCACACTTTGTTATCTTGGATTCTCCAGCATCTGCAGTTCCCATTATTCCTGAGAGATTGACTCTGCTTTCGCTGTAGAGGTACTGTATGCTGCTTTTGTACAGTGGATGTTGAATGGATTTTACTGTAACTGTAGCTGTTTGAAACGTGTGAATTTCTTTCTACGCTGATAACCTTTGAGAGAATCTTTCTTTCTCAAATTACCATTGTGCACTTTTTTCTCAAAACCAAATGCTCTGTTTTTAACAATGTATATCTTGTGATCTTAATTCTACAGCCCTGATGCTATGGCATGGGATATGCACATGCAACAGTTAAATGCATTTGTGTACACTTCTTTTATCTACTGCCTGTCCTGGGACATAGTACACCACCATCATATTCATTGATTTATTGTACATGTTTATTGTTACATCACCTCTCCTAAAGATGGAAAATATTTTAAAGAGATGTGTCAGATATCTGCACATCATTATCCCAGTAAATAGCTTCAGGGGCTATAAATAATAATAATATGAAAAGTTTATTTGTATTATGCTAATCAGGCTCTTCACTTCCATGTATATTTTAGTAATATCTTCAAAATCCATACTCTGTAGAATCTACCTGTGACTACATTGTGTAGAATATTCCAGTTAGGCATACAGAACAATGGTCATTCACATATTGTGGTATTCAGGTTACCTCTTTGAACAGGACCAGTTGATAATTTACTCATTTTTGTGGGAACTTAGTCTGACCTCCCTAGAGCTTGTGTATCTTGATGCCAGGGTATTGATGGTGGAACATTGGTTCAAAGGGTAGAATGAGCCATTAAGTGGATTTGATTGCCATGCCCTTTCTAATCTGTTCCCTTTTTCTTTTAGATTATGGATACATGTTATATGCTTCATTTAAGCGTCTACTGTCTGTAGGAATTAGTTCATGGGCCCTTGGGAGCAATTTTCCATAAAGTTATGGATTTTCCCTGTCCTGTTTGCTCTCTTTTTGTAATTTTCTTGGTTATTAGTGTTTCTCATTGCCCAATTGGGATGCCTATGGGAATTCTTTAATGTGATTCAGTAATTGGACACATTGCAAAGGCACTTTTCAAAGTGATCAGTGAGTGTCTTTGCTTGCAATATAACTAAAAATTTGGATCCTCCCTCATTATTTTGTATATATGGGATGAATAAATGCAGTATTACCTAAACCACTTTAAAAGGAGCAGAAAATGTTTGTGAATCTATCACCCTATTATATTTGAGAGAATAGACCATAAATATACAGAGAGCATAACTTCAAGCAATACGAGAAGTGGTTTTTTGATAATCCAGAGGTACAGAGACAGGACATATTCAAGACTTATATTGCTTGGGAAACAATTTGGCTTTTTTTTCTTTTTGGCTTGGAAAATTTGTGAACTGGGTGGTGTGACCCTATTGAAACATATCACTGCATCACTTGTACTCAACTGGACATGATAAAAGTCCACGGGTGGAGTGGCACGGTGGCTCAGTGGTTAGCACTGCTGCCTCATAGCATCAGACACCCAGGTTCACTTCCACCCTCAGGCAACTGTCCGTGCGGAGTTTGCACATTCTCCCCGTGCCTGCATGGGTTTCCTCCCGGTGCTCCGGTTTCCTCCCACAGTCCAAAGATGTGCAGGTTAGGGTGGATTGACCATGGTAAATTGCCCCATAGTGTTCAGGGATGTGCAGGTTAGGTGGATTATAGGGGGATGGGTCTGGGTGGGATGCACTGAGGGTCGTTGTGGACTTGTTGGGCTGAAGGGCCAGATTCTACGATGTGGGGATTCTATGATTCTATGAAAAATGGTGCTCATTCCAGAAGTATATCAGACTTTCAGGGCAGCGTTTCGAGTCAACCTCATTTTGTAACATTGCCCCTTGCTTCACTAAGAGTGAAAATGTTGAATGTTGACATATCCATTAAGGGGATGTGTCACACTCGAGCCTGCTACTGCTGAAAGACATGTGCACTGTACACACAATTGCACACACAAGGCCACCTGATAATGTCCTGACTGATGTCCCAGGCGATAGTAGTGACAGGAACACAAAGAAGAGATCAAGTTGAGATCATCTGGTTTGTGTGATTCAGCATCACATTTTTACAGTGAATTTGCTGCCTCCGTTGTCAGGGAGATGAATACATATTTTTGAACATCTGTTGGGTACACTTCCTGGAAAAAAAATGATGAAATCCTTTTTTCCCTATCCTTTGCTGTGATGACAAAGTAACATTAAACAGCAGCTGCAAATCCAAACAATATCTCAATGTTAAATCGAAAACTATCCCGAGAAAAAAAATTAAAACATGCTTTAGCTGAGTATATCATACCCACAGATATGCGTGAATTTGATCAGAAAACTCGAATAACAATCTTACACATAGAAATCTTGACTTAATTTTATGGTAGGCTCTGACATGCATGACACAGAAGCTTCACTATTTCAAAAAAAATGCACAAAATCCTTTGGGTCAAATAGCAGTGTTTATTGAGCTTTAGCCTGATTTTAGACAAAGGAATTAACTCAAACAAAAGGAGTTATTTTCCAAAAATAAGTTTGTGACATTATAGATACTTTTTCTGATCAACCCTGTTCAGGCAGTATTGCACACTGCTGGAGCAGGCCGCTACCTAAGAGGTAGGGACGCTATCACCGTGCCACAAGAGCTCTCTATATACTTGATTATGATACACAAGCAACTAGGGGAGGGGTGCAAATATTTTCTCTTCACTAGTGTCTGCATGGGTTTCCTCCAGGTGCTCTGGTTTCCTCCACAGTCCAAAGATGTGCAGGCTAGGTGGATTAGGCATGGGAAATGCAAGGTTAGGGGAATAGGGTAAGGAAGTGGGTCTGGGTGGGATGCGCTTTGGAGAATTGGTGTGAATGTGATGGGCTAAATGACCTGCTTCCGCACTGTAGAGATTATACAATTATTAGTTTCTTTGCATAATCATTGACACTGTTTTGAGTTGTAAGATGCTTACAGGAAACTCCTTAATTTGGGCTTTTCCTTACTGACTGCAGAGCCAACGGGATCCTCGGCTAAATGAGATTTTGTTCCCCTTCTACGACCCAAAGAGAGCAATGCAGATACTTGAGACTTATGAACCAGACGAAGAGCTGAGGAAACAAGGTAAGCAACCTCCCATGTCGGCTTTCTACAGTAAAGGGGGTTTGTGTGACCATGGAATGAATCTTGCACAGTTATTCTTAAATTATTGAATAATTCTACAAATGTTTGAGCTTCTGCTTAAACTTGTTTCGGTTCCTTATAAGAGACAACAGCATCTGATATGTATCATTTATATGATATTGGCAGAGGGTCCCAAGAATATGTCAAAAGTTTAAACCTTTCAGGACGATTCCCACATAAGGATAGACACCAGGACTTCCGAAGTGTCCCAGTGCATATCTCCAGTTTTACGTGTGATTTTAAGCAATCCTGGAAATCAGAAGGTCCAGCCCATTTCTTTTGATGAGCAGCACTTTATTTGATTTCATTTTCCCAATGTTTTGGTGATTTTGCATACCTGCATTGGGAACTGTATCAGATAAGCTACACAAATAATGTCATGTTGTAATTAATACAGCCGTAAGGTGAAAACTTAAGGCTAGCTGCCACCTAGTGGATACCAAATTAAATTGTCTGCATAAACCGCAATATTTATGACATTCTCTTCTGCACAAGACCCGCACCATTGCCAAAGATGCTTACCACCAACTCTGTAACATTGCTTGTTCATAGCCCCACAACAACCCATCTCCGTCATTGATGCCATTAACCCCTCCAGACCAATACTACCACTGTTGTGTTCCAGGCGCCTTAGTTTGTCCAAATTTAATGTTGCCTTCATCCAAGCCCACATCAAAGACCAGTTCGCCAAACTCCTCAGTCACCCACGGTTCCGCAAGTTAAAAAATTTTATCTTTAATTTTAAGTTCCTTAATGTTCTTGCTGCCCTGTTTGTGCAAAATTGTTCCAGCCATATAATACTGAACCTGCCAGCTTCTCCCTTTCCTGATCCACCTTGGATAACTTCCGGGTTAGCAGAGTTCAGAGAATCATTCAGAGGGAGTTTGAGAATTTTTTTAAGAATGAGGTGAGAGGAAGCAAGGCAGAAAAGTTTAGGAGTTAAAGATCAGTGAACACGAACTCACTCCGCTGAATACTTTACCAGTTGGTTGTGGATTGACAGGAGGTGGAGATGATCTTCAGAAAACCAGAATATAAGGAGAAAAGGGCTTTGGTTGAGGGGAATGAGTCCCAAAGGCTGGAGAGAGGATTGTATCTGACATTGTGAATTTTGAGATGCATTTTATTGAAGGACAGGGAGTGAGCCTATAGTAACGAAAGGGGAAGTGACAAACATGTAGAACTTTACCAACAGTAAAATGCCAGTTCGGTTTCATAGTTGTAAACATTTCCTTAACTTCTAGCAACAAAGTATTTCTGTATTTTTTTATGATTGAGTGGTTTCACTGATTCAAGCCAATGTTTAATATTGATTCAGTAACAGAAAGTTGTGCAAATACTCACTGGGGGACTTTCTAGACCTGCGACCTCTAATACTGAGAAAGGCAAGAGATATATGGGAACACCATGATCTTCAAATTTCCCCCTTGAGTCACACACCATCCTGACTTGGGAATATATCGCTGTTCCTTCAGTGTTGCTAGATCAAAATCCTGGATCTCCCTCCATGACAGCAGCATTGTGAATGGTCCTACACCCAGGTGGAATGCAGCAATTGTAGATGTCAGCTCACTTCCACTTTCTTCAGGGCAATGAGAATGAGCAACAAATGCTTGGTGAAGCATTGCCTGACTGGGAGCTAGCGTATGTCAGCAAACGCAAGGGATGTTAAGCTATGAGGAAAGACATAGCCCACTGAGTTTTGGATGAAGGAGAAATGGGGAATTTTGGGGCTGCAGTTCAAGCGAGTAGTTCTGAGGTGGCTGCCAGTAATGTGTGTCAGAATGGACAAAAGGACACGGTCAGAAGAATCAGATTATTCTGCGAGAAGCGTACGTGTTAGCATTGATGGAACAAAACCAGTCACAGACAGATTTAGAAACTAAGGCAAGGATTTTAAGTGCAACATTCTGATGGATCAGGAGACTGATTAGGTCAGCAGCTGATGATGTGCGAACATATAGTGGAGAATATACAAACAGACAAATGAGGAGCAGAAGTTGGCTATTCAGCCTTTGAGCTTGCTCCAATATTCAGTAAGAACATGGCTGATACTCCATATTTCCACCTATTGCTGAAACTCTTTCACCTCTCTACTTATCAAGAACCTGCTGTTGCAAGGAGACTGTTCCAAAGACATACAATCTTCCCTAAGGAAAAGAAAACTCTGCCCATCTCAGTCTAAACTGGGTGACCCCTTATTTTTAAACAGATATCCCCATTTTATATTCCCCCAGAAGAGGAAGTACCCTTTCACATGCATCCTTTCAGGACCCCTTAGGTTCTTATATCTTCAATCAGGTCATCACTTACTCATCTAACCTTTTGTGAAGACAAGCCTGGATTGACCAACCTTTTCTCATAAGACAACCTGGCAATTACTGGTAATAGTTTGGTGTACCTTCTCTGAACTACTTTCAATTATAACTTTCCTTAAATAAGAAGGTGAACACTCCATACTGCACCTCAGATGTAGCTTCACGAATTCCCTGTCGTAACTGAGCATAATCTCCCCATTTTGGTATTCAGTTCTCTTCAAGGAGAGGCTGGATAGGCTGGAGCATAGGACGTTGAGGGGTGACCGTATAGAGATTTATAAAATCATGGGGGCGTACTCATAAGGTGTCTTTTCCCTAGGATTGGGAAGACTGGGGGCATATTTTTAAGGTGAGAAGAGGAAGTTTCTAAAAAGACGGAGGGGGGGAATCTTTTTTACAGAGGGTGGTCCATGTGTGGAATAAGCTTTGAGAGCAAGTGGTGGATGCAGGTACAGTTACAATATTTAAAAGATATTTGGATATGAAATGTTTGGAAGGATATGGGCCAAGTGTAGGTGGGTGGGACTAAATTAGTTTGGGATTATGCTAAGTGTGAACTGTAGGGCGTGTTTCTGTGCTGTATGACTCGAGGACTGTATATTAGATTGGCCAAGTACTGTAGGTGCATTTTAACCTTTTTTGGGATTCATGCATTACGACACCTGAAATATTAGGCTATACTCAGAAGTGTTTTGGACAGTTGGGTTCAGCTAGCAAGGAAAGTAAGGTTGTGTGAGATTGCATTGCTGGTGGATTTTAACTGAGCTGAACAGTGATAGTGATACTGGGAAAAGGTCAAAACTACTTATCATTTTCTTCTTGAAGCCCGGTCTTCTATAACAACCAGGCTTCATTTGTATTGCGATCATCCAGCTGCCTGCATGAAGTAGCCTTAGATTAACTGCTGAGACAGATTATAGCTGAATGAATGACATGACAAGATTTCATGATGTAAAACATTTACTGTAACAAATGACTACAAGTACTACTGACTAAACATTATCTTCTTTTTGTGGGAGATATACAATTAAAACTAACTGAATCACCCCTTTCGTATTTATACTCAGTGCATGTTCCACAGAATCACAGACCTTTTATCCCTTAAGATCTGGGGAGTTTGGCAAATTGGGTGCAAAATTGGCTTAGTAGCCAGAGGCAGAGTGCAGGTTGAAGATTGTTTTTGTGGCTGGATGCCTGTCACCAGTAGTGTAATGCAGGATTTGTTGCTGGATCCCTTGCTGTCTGATGTGCACATTCATGATTCAGGTGAGAATATTGGAGGTTAAATCAGTTAGTTCACAGAAGACACAAAAATTTATATGTGGTAAATAGTGAGGATGAAAGCTTTGTACGAAGGAAGATATAGACCTGGCTGGCTGGGTGGCCGGAAAGGAAAATAGAATTTAATCTTGAAAAGTGAGAAGTGACAAGGAAGTGACAAGTGGGAAGTAACAAGGCAAGAATTCGTGAATGTTAAGACCCTGAGTAGCATTGAGAGTTAGTGGGATCTTGGTATCCGTTCACATAGATCCTTGAAGGAAACAGGACAGCTGGTTACAAAGTCATGTAGGATACTAGTCTTTACAATGAACAAGAGCTGGCAGGTGGAGCTATGTAGGACATTGGTTCGGCCACAGCTGGGGTACAATGTGCAGCTCTAGTCACCACACTGTAGGAAAGTTGGGATTGGATTTGAGAGATTGCACAGGAGATTAGCAGGCAGGTAGGACTAGTTTAGTTTGGCATTATGTTCGGCTTGGACTGAAGGCTCTGTTTCTGTGCTGTATGACTGTAGGAAGAAGGGTCACCAGACTCGAAACATTAACTGTGCTTCCCTCTCTACAGAAGCTGCCAGACCTGCTGAGCTCCTACAGCCATTTCTGTTTTTGTTTCAGATCTTCAACATCTGCAGTTTTGAGTTTTGCTCTACCACATTGTCACATTGGGCTGGAGCAATTTGACTAGGAAGAGAGAGTAGATATGCTGGGGTTGTTTCCCTCAGAACTGAGAAGCCGAGGGAAGGACCTGATTGAGCTTTACAAGACTATGAAGGGCATAGAGGGAACCAGTCAATGGTTCCCCAACTTGGAATTTAAAGAACAGCAGGAAGTGAATAGCCTTGGTATAAATCACTCCAAATTCAATCTTCCCATGCTGGATAGTGTCAAATTACTGATATCGGTGAATAGTCAATCACTTCTCAAGAATTGAAGAACTGCACATGAAAGCATCACAAGTGGCACTTACATGACCAAAGTTTTAAACCTTATTGCTCCAATAAGAATAGAGTGTGTACCTTTTCGCATTGAGGTGCGTGGGATCGCCCTTGTCAATGCAACACATTCTTGTCAGAATGCAGAGGAATAAGCTTCTGCGCAACACGGATATCATTGGTTATTTTTGTTAAGGTGAGGATTAGATTTTCAATAGAGAGCCCAAATGTCGCACTTTAATCAGTTCTGGTTGGTCGCACAGACCTAATTAGAAATGCAGTATCAGCGCATAACATTGCATTGACACAGATTTCTCCATCAACTGTTCTAATTTGAATTAAACTGACCAATTTTGTTTTCCAGCGAGTATGTCATGCGATGGGTTCTGCAGGTACCTGATGTCTGATGAAAATGCACCAGTCTTCCTTGACCGCTTGGACCTGTACCAAGAGATGGATCACCCCCTGTCCCATTACTTTATCAGTTCTTCACACAATACGTATCTCACAGGCAGGCAGTTTGGAGGGAAATCCTCTGTCGAGATGTACAGACAAGTCCTTTTGTCAGGCTGCAGGTTTGTCTCAAAATACTTAGAAAAGATTACGGTCAGTCTATATCAGTTCTTGAGGTACAGATGAAGAAAGACATGATGTGACTTCTGTGTCTAATTTTTCATTCATCACTCTCCCACCTTGTCCCATTGCCCCCTAAGAGTCCTGTTGAGTTTTGGACACAGATTAGATTTGTTTAATCTGTGCAGGGAGGTGAAGCCAGATACTGAGTTCTGAGGAAGGGTCACTGGACCTGAAACGTTAACCCTGCTTTTTCTTTACAGATGCTGCCAAACCTGCTGAGCTTTTCCAGCAACTTCTGTTTTTCTTTCAGATTTCCACCATGCCACAGGTCTTTGGGGCTTTTTTTCTGTGCTGGGTTTATGCTTCTGCCTCGTGAAAATGGTGTTGTGGAGCTCAGCATCCCCATCAATCCCTCCCAGCAAACCCCCTGTAACTCTTCCCCACTGCCACCTCCTCAGCCCCTCTCCCCAGAAAAGATCTCGTATCCTGGGCGTTGGCGATGCCAAAAAGCAGCTCACAATGACTTGGAACATCTGCTGCTGTAGGCCTATCTGGTTGATCTTCCCAGAGGGTGACTGCGTTCCTGTTCCAGTTTGAAGAATTCTGCACTTCATCTCCCCTTTCCCCTCCCCCATCACCTCTCTTGGCACTCCTCTGGAACAAGGATGGGCATTCATCAGAGAACCCCAGGGTGGGGACAGAAAGGGAAGAAAGAGTAAAAGATAAGGATGAAGCCAGTGAACAATAAAAGAGGTAGGAAAGGGAAAGTGAAAAGCTACAAGAGAATCAGCAGTTTAAACAAACACCCGGAATCAACATTCCATGTCGACAGTCTGTTGCTTAGTCTGTGGTTCTTTAGTTTTCTTCAGGCACTTGCATTTTCAACTCTCATTATTCTCCCTGTTTTAAAGCCAACCTGGTAGCTATTTTTCAAACAGTGACCATTCTTTGTAATGTTTGCTCTATTTCGCTCCCTCAACTCTGCTTGCACCCTCTTGACTGTGGTCTCTCCTATCAACCTGATTTGCTCTGACTGAGCCTGTCTATATTGTATTAACACAGAATTTTCAACCATATTTCCCCTCAGCCGTCTTGTCTCCTACCACAACAGTCTCAGTGGGTCTGAGCCATTTCCCTCACATTTCATTCAAAGTGACGAGAAGACAAGAAACTGTTTTAGTTTAGACAAGTAACTGAAAAGTCACTTGCTGCACCTACTCTTGTTTTGTTCTCCATCAACTTAAAATTAAAATTGTTCATAAATACGGTGAACATTTAAGACAAATTGCCATTTGCTATGGGAGGTCATACTTGTTTGTCTAATTTAAGGAAAGCTGAAATTGCAATAATTTTGCATTTATATTGACCATGAGCACAAACTATAACAACCCTTAAAACTACCCTACCACTACTGTAGATCTGGAATTTTCATAACTGATGTGACCAACATCAAGCAGAGAACCAAAGCCATATCCAACTTAAAATCGAGAGAAACTGTTAACTTTCTGCAATAAGTTGGATCAACTCCCTTTATATGCATGGCCTAGTTTGAGAGAAGCCAAACCTTTTCAAAGGTTATTCATTTGTCAGAATAAATAGAAGTATAGTCAGCTGTGCCTGAAGTGTAAAACACTTAAATCTGCTTTTGCTGTGTTGATTGGGGTCAGTGAGCTGGACAGCAGGTTTGTGATGCAGCATGATGCCAACCGCATGAGTTCACTCCCTGCTCCAGCTGAGGTTACCATGAAGGACTATCCTCAACCTCTCCCCTCACCTGAGCTGTGGTGACCCCCAGAATAACCCACCACCAGTCGTCTCTCTCTTTACTGAGAGAGCAGGCCAAGACTGTGGTAATTTTGCCTTATTCATTTTAAACACTACAATATTTAATATATCTGGAAGGTTTGCTGACAATATTTTCAGTCTGTTTTTACATAATTTCTACATCCACGTTCATGTTGTAGTAACCTGGAAATATCCAGCCAATGCAATTGTGCTGTTTTTTTCCCTTATTACACTTAACGTGACCGTACCACAAACAATGGTGACATGCGCTGACCACGTATCACATGTTTGTATTGTCGGAGTCTGTAACCTCACCGTTTCACCAGCAGCACAAGCAGCAATGCTGAACTCTAGCTGCTGCACTTTCTGTACGGTACAGCCGTGTTGACCCTCTGAGCATGTTTTTTTTTCGGAATTCCTCGTGGACTGAACCACAGACTGAAGGCGCTGCTGTGAATTGTATTTTAGCAGATGTTCTGAAACTGCTAAATCACCTTGCCTATCAGTGCTGATCACTGAATGGATGGCAGCCTGAAAAATATTGCCCTTGAAAGAACTACAGCTGTTGTGCCTTGTAAATTATGCATTCACAAAACACTGAGGGAATAGTAGCATAGCTTAAGGGCAAGGACTTTTGATGTGCATGGCAAGGAATCTGCAACAGAAGAGTTTTGTGGATAAAATCTATAAATTTGAAGGATAAGGATTATGATTAATGGATATGGCTTTGGTTCTCTGCTTGATGTTCATCAGATGAATCACGAGCATTCCAGCACTATATTGTGGCAGGGTATTTTTAAGAATTATTGCAGTTTGTGTTTGTGGTCAATATAAATGCAAAATTAGTGCAATTTTGGCTTTCCATAAGCTAGACAAACAGATATTGTCTCCCATAGCAAATGGCAATCTGTCTTCAGTTTACACTGCTTTTTGTTAATAATTTTACTTAATAAAACCTCTTTTCAATTGCAGTCTTTGGTCACAAATTTTTGCGATAACTCAGTTGGGATCACGCACAGCTGAAATTGCCCTCTGCAATTCGTGAAGTTAGCATATTCCTATCAAATTCATTTCTGCTCCATTGCGACGTGTTTGTTAGTCTATTTTAAGCCGAAAAAATGCAAATTGAAGAATGGGGTAAAACAGATGCCAAAACATTGTTCAGTGGATAATGATTGCTGTGTCAGGTTTAAGGGAACCAGAAATTGACCTTTACTCATTAATTTTTAGTTTTATTATCAAGACTATTTTGTGCATTCAGGTGCAGGTTGTACATTAATAATTAGCAGGGGGTTCTCTTCGCCCACATTTAATAAATACTATCAAGATGTAATTCTAACCGATTAATATGTTGATGGTGAACTGAGACACAAATTGCAGTGACGGTTCTGCAGTGTCTCTGGTAGCATTTATTCAGAACAGAAATACATTTATTATGAATGAACATTACATATGTTGTTTCTTAAGAGCTGTTCAGTGAACTTCATGTCATTATAGCTTCTTTCCTTTGTTTAACCAGATGTGTAGAGTTAGATTGTTGGGATGGAAAAGGAGAGGACCAGGAACCAATAATAACACATGGAAAGGCCATGTGCACAGATATTCTTTTTAAGGTAAAGTTGCTGCTTGGAATAATCTTGACTGAACAATGTGTTGATTTTCTACAGTATCATGAGTTGGGTTCTGAGTGTCAACTTTCCAGCTGTGCAGACTTGCCAACAAGCCCTGCCCACAGGGAGTCAGAAAGTTAACCCTGGCTATTTCAATAAATGTTCACATGTTGAAAAGTGTGGTGATCGGCTATTTCAGATGCAGGTCAAAATCTTGGTTCCAGTATCTTGAGCATATAAATGAGACTGACACTCCTCAAGTCACACAGCACAGAAACAGACTCTTCGGCCCATCCAACCCATGCCTGCCATAATCCCAAACTAAACCGGTCTCACTTGCTTGCGCTTGGCCTGTATCCCTCTGATGCACTACTTGGGGATTGCTGCACTGTCTCAGCTGAGATCAGGTCATCCCTCAACCAACATGAGGAGGCCATGGCTTAGTGATCATTGGACTGTTTATCTAGAGACCTGGGTGATGTTCTGGGGACCTGGGTTCAAATGCCACCATGCCAGATGACAAAATTCAACTTCACTGAAAGAAAATCTGGAATGAAAAGTCTAATGAAGACCATGAACCCATCATCGGTTGTCACGAAAAACCTATCTGGTTCACTAATGTCCTTTAGGGAAGGAATCAGCCATTCTTATCTGGACTGGCCTACATGTGACTCCAGACCCACAGCAATGCAGTTAACTTTTAACTAACCTCTGGGTATTTAGGGATGGGCAATATATGCAACCCTAGCTCGTGATGCCCTCATCCCAACAACAAATTTTTAAAAAAAATCTTTTTCATTTGTTTTGTCACTCTTTGAGGAATCATTCTGTGCAAAAATTAGTTGCTGCATGTTTTATGTTCCAACAGTGATCATGCTTCAATGGTACCTCATCGTTGCAATTGAAACATAATGAGATCATGAAATAAAAAATAAAAGTAGGCCATTCAGCCCTTCAAGCCTGCTATGCCATTCGATGTGATCATGGCTGATCATCCAACTCAATAGCCTGATCCCCTTTGATCCTTTTGGCCTCAAATGCTATATCCAACTCCTTGAAATCGTAGTGTTTGGCCTCAACTCCTTTCTGTGGTAGCAACTCCATAGGCTCAGCACTTTTTGGGAGAAGAAAGTCTTCCTCATCCCAGTCCCAAATGCAATACCCCATATCCGTAGGCCGTGGCCCCTGTCCTGAGGAGTATTCTTCCTGCATCTACCCTGTTATGCTGGACAAATGGAAGTCTTCTTTTTTAAAGTTGGTTCTCTGAAATCAAGAAGAGAACATCAAAATGAAGCATCAAAAATAAATGCCTGTAAGGGAAAAATGCACTTGCTTCAGTGAAGAATAATATAACTCACAACTGAGCATAACAAATTTATGACTTTACCACGGGAATGTTTTGTTCTGGATTTCCCATTTAATTATGAATCAAATTGTGTCAGTAACTGTTCAAACTTTAGATAAATGGGAAAACCGTACAATGACAGGATAATTTCTTAAATGAATAATGCTTAAATTCAACTGCTTAGATTTGCGTCCACAGAAAACAGCGTGACTTTCTAAATGTTGCATTCCAGTTTTGCAAAGTGATTGGTCGCAGAGTCATACAGCACAGAAACAGTTACTTGGGTCCAACCAGTCCATTCCAAACACAATCCCAAACTAATGAAGGGTCTAGGCCCGAAACGTCAGCTTTTGTGCTCCTGAGATGCTGCTTGGCCTGCTGTGTTCATCCAGTTTCACACTTTATTATCTTGGAATCTCCAGCATCTGCAGTTCCCATTATCTCTCTCCCAAACTAATGTAGTCTCACCTGCCTGCTCCTGGCCCATGTCCCTCCAAACCTTTCCTATTCATGTACTTTTCCAAATGTCTTTTAAACACTGTAACTGTGCCCACATCCACCACTTCCTCAGGAAGTTCATTCCACAGGCGAACAACCCTCTGTGTAAAAAGTTTTCCCTTCAGCTATTTTTAAGTCTCTCTCCTCTCATTTTAAAAATGTGCTGCTCGTCATGAAATACCGCATGCTAGGGAAAAGACAGCTGTCATTGACTCTATCTATATCCCTCATGATTTTATAAACTTCTGCCAGGCCACCTCTCAATCTTCTATGCTCCAGCGACAAAAGCCCTTTCTTTATAAGCCAAACCTTCCATACTCGGCAGCATCCCGGTAAATCTGTTCTGAACGTTCTCCACCACTCTCTCAGAGAGCATGTTCTATATATCTACCACCCTCTGGGAGGAAAAAAACACTCAGATGTCTCCTAAGGCACTTGCTCCTCAATTTAGACTTGTGTGTTCTGGCTTTAACACATGTCTACCATGAGGAATTGTCTGGAAATGTTTGCTTGGTGTTAACCTTACAAAGGACAACAGATGATATTGTTAACTGCAACAAAAGAAAAAACCTTCGTAATTACAAGCTCACTTTTTATTGTTGGATCATGCAATGTAGCCATCTCTAATGCCCACATTTATTGTGGTTAGGAGATGATAGTGACCCACCTGCTTAAACCATCTAGTGTTGATATGCCCACATACTGTTAGGGAGTTATAGGAACAGGAGGAGGCCAGTTAGTTTCTCAAGCCTGTTCCATCATTCACTGAGATCATGGCTGATCTACTACCTTGCAGACCTCTTCTGGACTACTGTGTCCTGTTCTGGTTGCCCTATTGTAGGAAGCATATTATCAAGCTGGAGACGGTTCAGAAGAGATTTACCAGGAAGTTTCCGGGCACGGAAGGTTTGAGTTCTAAACAAAGGCTGGATAGGCTGGGACTTTTTTCTGCTGAAGTATAGGAAGTGACTTGAAAGATAGTGGCTTGTAAAGTCATGACATGTATAGATAGGGTTAAGGGTAGGTGTCTTTTCCCCAGGATTATTATTACAGGATCTTGTTCATAAGTATGAGCATTCAAATGTCAGTAGTTCATAATTAGGGGAGCGCCTGTATATCCATCTAAGTTTAATAGTTCTTTGACTGCTTTAGTGTTAATCTCAGTTTTACAGTTAGTAATTGAACAGTTAGTAATTGAACCTTCCATACTTGGCAGCATCCCGGTAAATCTCTTCTGAACGTTCTCCACCACCCTCTCAGGCAGATTATCCAGGCAGCACCTTTTACTGAAGGTGTCCAAACTGTTTAATTGCCCCTTCATCCTTTATTTCCAAACTTCCAGATTTTTCCTCTTAATGTCTTGAAAACATCAGTGAAGTCACTCTTTGACTTTCTGAATTCCAGGGAATGCAATCTTCATTTGTGTAATCTGTGCTTGTAATGTAACTGTTGGATTTCCCAGTTTTTGCCCCAGGAACTCTAAGGGATCAGCAGGGTGCTTTTCTGAAGAGGGTGGTGTGTGAGCTAGAGGGTGAATTGCAGATGATAGTTTTGCCATGTGCCTGCTCTCCGAATTCCCTCCTGGGTGGGTTTAGACAATATCGTCAAATGAAGATGTCATACAGGTTCCAGACTCCTATTTTTGATTTTGATTGTGGCCTCTGAACCCTATTCCTTAAAGATTTATTGGCTGCAGATATGTTGATCAATTAATTAATCATTTATCCTGAGAGTATCTTCTGGCTTTCACACCAAGTTATCGATGATTACAGTGTAATTATTACAGGCTGATTGACAATAATGACAGCGATTCCTCTCTCACACCAAAACTCTGGAAGCTTTGGACATTGTGACTTCTGACAAGCCAGAGATTATACCAGCTTTGTTTAAAATGTGTAATGAAAATGTTGTTTTGTTGGTAGGATGTAATTCAAGCCATCAAAGAAACTGCATTTGTGACTTCTGATTATCCTGTTATCCTGTCCTTTGAAAATCACTGCAGGTAAGATTTTATATGAAGCTCAACAACATAGGCTCCTGCTGTTAATGCAGTTGTGTTTTTTGAACTCGAAGCCACAATCATGTGACTGTGATAAATTATTCCTATTTTACAGTAAACCCCAGCAGTACAAGATGGCCAAGTACTGTGAAGAAATCTTTGGAGAGCTTTTACTGAAGCAGGCCCATGAACTCCACGTAGTATGATTACCATTTTTATGCGCGTATAATGTTACGAGCCACTGGAAATTAGACTTATTACACAGCGCCGTGATGGACAGGCAGTGCAGTGAACCCATCCATCATGTCTGCTGTGGTTGTGTGACTGGTAACTCTTGACTCCGAAGTGCGAGCATTGTTGGTTCAAGCCCCAACTCTGCGACCTGAGCACATTACAAATCAATAGCGCTGACACTGCTGCGTAACACTGAGGGTGGGCCGCACTGTCAGGGGTGCTGGCTTTCGAAAGAGCTGTCTTCTCAGAAGTTTTGGATGAAGAGCAGGGAGTCCCACCCCAGTGTCCCGGCAATCGAAAAAGAAAGGATGATTATCACATTACTATTTGTGAGAGCTTGCTAAGCCCAAATTAGCTGTGTTTCCTGCATTACTTTAGGATATCCTGTGGCGGAGAAATGCACTATATAAACTCAATGCCTTTCTATTGCTTTACAGCTTGAAGCTGGCCGACCTCTGCCATCTCCCAATGATCTGAAAAGGAAAATACTTATCAAAAATAAAAGATTAAAACCTGAAGTAGAGTCAAGTAAGTTTGGTAATGAGTAATATCTGAAAAACTCTTAACCCTAGATGATTGAACAAGAGGGGCTTGGAACAGGTGTCGGTATTGGTGAATACCTGCAGAATTCAGGGATAACGGGAACTGCAGATGCTGGAGAATCCAAGATAATAAAGTGTGAGGCTGGGTGAACACAGCAGGCCAAGCAGCATCTCAGGAACACAAAAGCTTTTGTGCTCCTGAGATGCTGCTTGGCCTGCTGTGTTCATCCAGCTCCACACCCGCAGAATCCAGTTGTCTTGAGTTTACAACTTGTAAGATAAAATGGAACAATAGATGAATACGTCTGAAGTAGTAGATCTCATTGAATTAATTTGTATTTTGTAGGTCTATGAACTTTAACTGAAATATATGATCACTTATGCCTTGACTTTCATTCCTGGGCCATAGAGCTGTAGGCACAGCAACAGAGTCTTCCTTCCAACCAGTCCACACCGAGCATAATCCCAAACTAAGTTAGTCCTGCCTGCTTGCATTTGGCTCATATCCCTCCAAACATATTCTATTCATGTGCTTATCCAAATGTTTTTTAAATGTTTTAACTTGTTCCCGCATCCACCACTTCCTTTCGGAGTTCATTCCACACATGAACCACTCCGTGTTTAAAAAAAAAGTTGCGCCTTGTGTCTTTTCTTAAATATTTCTCCTCTCGCTTTAAAAATGTGTCCCCCTAGTCTTGAAAAATCCCACGATAGGGACGATACACCTGTCATTCATCCTATCCGTACCCCTAATTATTTTATAAACCTCTATAAGGTCACTTCTCAACTTCTTTTTCTCCAGTGATATACTGGGGAGGTCCGGACCCAGTGCTATCATTGTTGCACTGTTAATCTAGAGACCTAGATAATCTTCTGCTGACCCAGGTTCAAGCTCTACAACAGGCAATAAAAGACAGACCAGCCAACCGCGCAAGTGATGTTGGAGGCAAAATGAACCTGTTGTTGTAACAGTGTGCTTGGTTATAGTTGGGTGATGCTACATTCCATCATCTTTGGCATGATCTGCCTTTACTGCATGCAAAACAAAACTTTTCACTGTTCTTACGTACACGTGACAATAATGAATCAAATCAAAAGCAGGAAATTACAGTTCCACTATTTGATATATTAGCTATGGAGTGAGGAAGGAAATGCATCACACACAAAGGCAAATGTATCTTCTGATGTAACACTTAAACTGCCTGCAAGATCAGACTCTGAATTCAGTTAACAAATGGAATTCAAAACTAATCACAGTTTTGCTTAGATAACAAGGTGTGGAGCTGGACGAACACAGCAGGCCAAGTAGTATCATAAGAGCAGGAAGGCTGACCTTTCAGGCTTAGACTCTTCTTCAGAAATTTTTGTCACAGTTTTGCTGCATATCTTATGTTGTGCTTTTAATCTGCCTTATCATTTTATAAAAATAAAACAAAATGACTGTGAGTGCTAGAAATCGGAAACAAAAACAGAAATTGCTGGAAAAGCTCAGCCAGCCTGGCGGCATCTATGGAGAGAAATCAGAGTCCATGTTTCAGTTCAAGTGACCCTTAGAACAGTTTCTTAGTTGAATTTCTCTCCACAGGTGCTGCCAGATCTGCTGAGCTTTTCCAGCAATCTCTGTTTTAGTTTCTTTGTTTATATTTACTTGTGAAACATGGGCATCACTGACTCCATAACAATTTATTGTCCATGCCAGGTTGGCCTTGAGACGGTGGTGGAGAGCTGCCTTCTTGAGCCACTGTGGTCCATGTGATTTAGGTAGACCAGCAATACCATTAGAGAGGGAGTTCCAGTTTAATATTTAATCCAGTTTCATCTTCACTCTTGTTTTTTTTTTAATTGAGTGATCTGACTGAAACACACACAAAAATCTCTGAGACTTCAACCAATTTCAAAAAGTTGATCAACACACTTCTTTTAATGTTAGGAAAATTCAAACAGCAGCACAGGAGAGTGGTGTGAATTAAACTCAACTGCAGCTTGGAAATTCAGCAAAGATATCCCACCTCCAGCATAACCACCCCCGTTAGCATAACATTGCAGGAGGCCTCTGTAGTGTAAAAAAAATGAAAGATGAATTCTGTCGGTTAACTACTTGTCTAATATTTAATAAATCAATTTTACTTTTAGAGCAACTTGAAACTTTTAGAAGGTTAATGGAAGGAGGGGAAGCAACCAGTCCAGCTACTATGCTTGAAGATGAAAATGAGGAAGAAACAGAAAATGGTATTTAAATGTGATTAAAAATGTTGGCATTGATTTTTTTTTAACTTATTGTCCATGACAGCAATTAGTTTGAATGGTTGTATTTTTTTTCTTGTCCTACATTTCTAGCTGACCTATCTCCGAATTCTGGTAAGAAAAGTAGCTGTGGATAAATAATTGGGTCTGATAAAAAACTGGTTTATTCCTATCTTCGAATAGTGTTGGAGGTACCGTAGTAATCTTTTGGAAGTGACACATTTTGGAGCACTTAAACTCTCTCAGTTTTCTCAAGTCTGAAATTCACGCAAGTCATTTCAGTGACTAATGGAGAAAGCATGTCGCCAGTTCTGTCAGAGGAAGGAAATCTTCCCAAAAGTAATCTCACGTAATCAAGTAATGTAAAGCAACGTCAATTACATAATAGGTCAGAACAAAAACTGGACCGAATTTTGATGTTTATTTGACATTTTAACATCGGCTTAATTTGTTTAAACCTCTAAACCCTGTCTCTGGCTTGTTTTCTCCATAACACTTTGACTTAATCTAATTTAGTCATCTGACTGCACCATTTCACTCTTAAATGAGATGCAGCACTCTTGTGGTGGATCCTATTGAGAATTTAGGCCGACTTTTCTGTATATGTATGTGTGCACAAAACTCTAATATATGGATAAAGAACTAAAATTATCCATCCTTTCTGAAATCACTTTTATTTAAAGATGTTGGTGTATCAAACTACAGTGTGTGAGCAGAACTTACGGTCCAATGTAATTGGACTGAGCAGCCAAATTGAGAGACCTATTTATTCATAATTTTTCTTTGATACAAATGAAATAGAACCAACTGTTTCATATTGATGCTATCACTGTGATTAACGATGTGTTTAGGTAAAAAGAAAGAGTGAATCACCAACTGCTTTAAAAACTCAAGTAACTTGAATAATATGACACTCAATTAACCACAGCCTGTCAGTCCTGAACACCTGCAGCAATCCTGGGCATGTCAGAAGGTGTTGGAATGAGAAATAGTCATGCACACGACATTTTATGAGAACATGCACTTCTTTAAGAACTGCTGGTGTCTGAGCCTTTTGACAGGCAAATAAAACTTGCATGCTTGTAGAAATAGTTTAATTTCACTCATTGGTTCAGACTACTCCAACGAATTTTGCTGGTGTAGCCGCACTTTGCCTTTTTCTTGGGTGCTTTCAATCTTAAAACTCTGCGCTATACAGTAACTATTTTATAACACACCCTAAAATCAGCTATTCACCGTGTATATTGTAAACCTGTATCAACGATTGAGGAACAGCTCAAAGAAAATGTCTTAGTGCTCTTTACTGCCTCAACAACCTTTACAGCTTGCGAGTTGCTCAGCATCAACTCCCATCTCCTTACACAGTGAGCTACATTCTGGCTGATGATTGCATTCAGTGTGATTTTGTTGACTTTCATTACTTTATGCAAGTGGCTTTGATGGATAGGCCTGTTAAGTTGATCAATGTAAAAGAAGATACATCGGATATGATTTATCTGTTTCTTTGACAACTTTTGATAAGAGCGTGCAGGACAGTGGCTCAGTGGTTAGCACCGCTGACACACAGCATTTGGTACCCAAGTTCATTCCACCCTCAGTTGCCAGTCCCTGCGGAGTTTGCACATTCTCCCCGTGTCTGTGTGGATTTCCTCCTGGAGCTCCAGTTTCCTCCAGCAGTCCAAAGATGTGCGGGTTAGGTGGATTGGCTGTGCTAAATTACTTACAGTATCCAGGGATGTGTAAGCTAGGTAGATTAGCCATGGGAAACACAGGGCTACATGGATGGAGTGGGTCAGGGTGGGATGCTCATTGGAGGGCCGTTGTGGATTCGATGGGCTGAGTGGCCTGCTTCCACACTGTAGGGATTCTACGGACCTAGCGAGGAAAGAAATGAAAAGATTTAAAGTCACCAGCAACTGTGGGCAGAGCTGCTTTGAGGATTTCTGTCGCTGTTACTTTACAGTAATCCTTTCTGTGCCTTCCCTTTGTGCTATTTATTTTGCAATTGAGTTGCCTCTTCTAGCTCTTCCAGGTGATTGACACTGCACACCTCTAAGTGGGTGTGCTAGTTGATGGCTGGTTTCTGAGATAGTGTTCAGACCCCACACCAGCTGAGGTTACCCTGAAGATTCTGTCTTCTCAACCTCACCTGAGCTGTGGAGACCCTCAGATTAAAAATGCACCACCAGTCTTATCTCTCTCAAGAGAGAGCAGCCCTCTGGGACCATGGGCAACTTCACATTTATCTGGTAAGTTGCCTGCCTTTTACAATTGGCTACCCTCCACTCACTAAATTTGGCCTTGCACTTCTCCATCATAGCAATGATTATTCCATTTTTGGTCCTGAATGAAGTTTGGACTTCCCTCCAATTCAAATCAGACTGAAGTTTTGATGAGATTTTGGCATTCCACGGAAGAATTAAGCCTTTGTTATCACTGGGATACTGAGCAGCCAGACTTTTGTTTGGCCCTTACAACAGAATTGTAATATCAGGCATCATGAGCTTTGAAAACTGAGTCCCTGGGGAAATGTTACTGATTGAAAATTCCACATAGGAAACGGGATTTACATGGAAAATTAGGAGTAGGCCTTGCGGCCCTAAAACTGCTCTGCCATTCAATATGGTCATGGCTGTTCCTCCCTCTGTTATTTGATTGGAGGAAAATATACTCCCTAGTCTGTCAGTTCTAGTAATCCCTTTACACAGTTCCTGATTTTACTAATACTAAGACGTTTGGTCACCAGTAGGCAAAGTGGTCAGCAGTCATTTACTTATGAAGGTGTTGAAGTGGTAAGATTTTCACCAAGACAGTCCAGGCCACTATTTAAAAATGGCTGGGGAAAAGCAACATGCAACTTGATGGATACCACAAACATTCTTGTCATCTGTACCGTGGCATTATAATCCCTTGAGTTTTCTTATGGATGTGGTGTGTTATAAATTAAAACTACTTTCACCTTTACTAGTCTTACAACCCTGTTGCACTTTATTTGAAATGGATAATAATGGTGTTTGTTCCGTGTGTAGTTGACCAAAACGAGGAAGCTCATCCTGAGCTGAAATTCGATAACCAACTTTCTGTCGATGACATTAATCAAGAGAAGGAGGCTCATATAAATAGCGTGAAAAAGGTGTGTGTTGTATTTCTGGGTTTGAATGTTTAACATTGAATGTTTTATTGTCTCTTTTACTGTAACTTCTAATATTTTCATATTATTGAAAGCCACAGAGAATTAATTTCTACTGGCATATCTTATTTGACTTTCCTGTATAAATCATCCCAATATTGTATGTGAGTGCAGTTGTTAACTCTCTGATCAATTACTTTAATACGGCTCTTGGGGTGATTGTATGTAAACTGTTAAACGGTATGTTACAGGAAAAATTGAGGTCTTTGCTGTTCCGGTATTTATGAGAACCGGTCAGATTTCAATGCTGCACTGGTCCAAACTGATTGACACAGAGCCATAGAGTCATACAGCACAGAAACAGACCCTTCATTCCAACCAGGCCGTGCCAAACATAATCCCAAACTAAACTAGTTCCTGACCCGTATCCCTCCAAGCCTTTTCCGTTCATGTACTTATCCAAATATCTTTTAAACGTTGTAACTGTGCCTACATCAACCACTTCCTCAGAAAGTTCATTCCACGTGCAAACCACCCTCTGTATTAAAAAACAAACTGCCCCTCGTGTCTTTTTTAAACCTGTCTCCTCTCACCTTAAAAGTATGCCTCCAGTCTTCAAATCCCCCATCCTAGCGAAAAGACAACTACCATTAACCCTATGCACACTCCTCACTATTTTATAAACTTAAGTAAGGTTGCCTGTCAACCTCCTAAACTCCAGTGAAAAGGTTCCAGCCTACCCAGCCATGTACTGTGCAAACAAATAACTTATTCCAAACCTTGGGTGAAGTTTAACATCATTGTACGATGGTATTATGGCCATTAACACCACAATAGTGGACACTCTTCAGAAATGTACTTCATTGACTGGACACCGCTTTGAAGTCATGAAAGACATCATATAGTTGCCCATCTTTCTTTGCTGGTGTGACACCCAGAGAGTTTTGCAACAGCCTTGAGAAGCCTTCAGGTGATCAGAGGTACATCCAGCCCAATCTAGACGCAAGGCAAAATGGAAGGATTTTATAAGATCTTCTCCCCAACTTCAGCTCCTAACCCCTTCACCCATATCAGCTGATCATTGCTGCTGGTGTTGCAAATTCTAGTTTCAGATGAGACAGCAAACGGGCATTGGGTGATTATTCAGATAGAAACAGTGTGCAGGATATGGGAAGAGGCAGGAGATTGCCACCAGGGAATAAAATTGATACAGACTCAATGGGCTGAGTGGCCTTCCTCTGCCAATTCTGTACCAATTCTGTGAATCTGTGACTCTGCTGTGTCAGTTGATTGTGTATATGTGCGTGGTCTGATGTGATTAAGGCAACTGATAGTAATTAGGGAAATACTGGGGCTCGTACATAAGTACTAGTTTCCACCTGGGAGAGGCTGGTCTGCACTTGTGTCATGTGCAGTCTTGTGAACAATATATGTGGGAGACAGATTACCACCAGATTAACATGCATACAGATACATCCCATTTATTTCAAGACAGTGTTGCTTTCGATGAATTTTGAACACCAAGTATGGGATTTGGGAGCTTTCACTGCCATTACTGTTCGTCTTAATATTGTGATCCAAGCATCTTGGGAAGTATTCGCACACAGATAGGGCATGGAATTGTTGCCAGAAACGGCTCCATCCCCCAGCAAGAGAACTTGGTTTTACACCACGGCCTTTCAAACAGTGCGGCGTTAGGTCACGATAGGGCCCACACAATTTTAGAGACTCATTAACCAATTTGCTTAAAATGAAAGTGCACTGATAAATTTTGTCTCTGAAGAGAGTTAACACTGATTTTCATGGACTTTGAGGAGGCAGTATTGCCATTGTCATGTTGTCATGTACAAAAACTGATGTTCTCCCCTCGTCAGAGTACCCAATATTAACAGCAGTTACAGGTCAATATAATGAACAAAAAAGCAGATTGTAAATCAACAGAAAAATCAATCAAAAAGGAAAATGGGAATAATCTTAAAAGTAAATGAACATTTTATGGAATATTTTGTTCAAGTCAAGATTTTAGTTTTACACATACAACCAGGAGTTAGTTTTTAAAAAAACTTATTCCCGTTGTACTTGTACTTCGAATTTGGGTTGACTGTGGTTTTCTAAATTCTATTCCTCTCAGAATATTGATTTTTTAAAAATATTTTATTTGACATTTTTACCCCATACTCCTTATAACATCCAAACTGCTCTCAGTTGCAATTTCACTGCACTCGCCTTTCAGAGCTGAAGTCAAGAAATGGTCATGAATTAGGAGCATTCTAAATCAATTATGCATGTGTAACTATTCATTAGGAGAGGATGAATGAAAAACAGCTACTGTTTTCTCTTGTAGGTAATCGAAGATGCTGAACAGGACAATAGCAAAAAGGTAGGCTCTGCTTAATCATTTGTTTTGAGAAAGTTTAGCGCTTTGTTCAATAAATCAGGTTCACTGTCATAATTTGTTTTTCAGAAGTGGAAGGATATAATTGCAGATTAACCATTTACACTCTTTCAATTCTGCCTTGTCTGCCTTATCAATACCATTGCACTGCCAAGATATCATCCGCTTATCTCCACAAATTACACATTTTACAGACGGCCATTTGCAGGAAAAGTGAAGTTGTCTATGGACACATCACATCTGCTAAGTTCTGTTTACAAGAAGTATAATCAGTCAACATCAGTTTGCTATGAAAAATGCCAACAAAGTCAAATTGAATTTTCAGTTGCCGGACCCTGAAGATTGTACCATCTAATTGCAGATAGAAGGCCTTTTTTATTCAAGGTGTTGAAAATTTTTGTTTTCAAAGCATGCCAAGTGTAAATGAACATTTGTTGAATGCGTTCAGGATTGCCTGTCCAATTTCAAATATATACCTTAGAAAATATCAAGAACTGCAGATGCTGGGAGTCACAGTCAATACAGTGTGGAGCTGGAGGAACACAGCAGGTCAGGCAACATCACAGGAGCAGGGAAATCGACGTTTCAGGACAGGACCTTTCATCAGGACTCCAGGATCTCAACCCAAAATGTCGACTTCCTTGCTCCTCTGATGCTGCTTGACCTGCTGTGTTTGGCTTTGCTGCTTCTAAGCTGCTTAAACTGTTGCGATCCCTTGTAGAGTTGTTGGAACCTAAACTTAAATAAGCTGGAACAGATCTTTCTGGTACACATTCTGAGACATGACATCTGAGGTACATATGGTTCTCTTTAGTCTAACAAGATGTCATCGCCCATATGCCCTGTGTCCTCAAATTGAACTCTAAGACTTCTGTTTGATGCACGCATCTGTCTAATGTTCCTTCTTGTTGTATATTTTTATTGGTATTTACGTGACAATCTATGCACCATTGCTTGCCAAAAGGATGATGACCCTTTCAAGCCTTGCACCAATATACTTGCGTCACTAACCCTTCAGGGATACACAAGGACCTTCGATGAATATTCTTATCCCTCTTTCACTCACTCTGTCATTTTCACTCTGGCTTTCTCCCTCTGTCTCTCACTCTCTCCTCTTCTCTATAACTCACTGTGTGGGTGGATATCTCTGTCTCAAATCGAGAGAGATGGGAAGCACTTTCTTCAAAGAGCATGCCAACAGATTTCAGGCAGTTGATATACTTCTTTGCAGGGCAGTGAATGATAGGATTAGGTGAGCTGGCTCCCACCTGATAACTTACACTTATTCTCCAAACTGACATCCACAGTTTCATATGGAAATGTTGCACAGAAGGTCAAAGCACCCAAAACGTAGGCTTCTAAATTATGTGGAGAGACATATGGAGCGAAACTTGGTCTGTTGGAGAAGGAAGAATTGAGTGGGGACGTGAGGCAAATCTTCAAAAGAATAATAAGCATGAATAAAATAGTTATAAATAGTATGTTTAATGTCAACTGTTATTTTTGTGTATTCATTCATGGGATGTGGACATCACTGGATCCACTGCCTAATTGAAAAATAATCTAAAAGATCTGTGGATGCTGTAAATCAGGAACAAAAACAAAGTTGCTGGAAAAGCCCAGCAGGCCTGGCAGCATCTGTGAAGAAAGAGTCAGGATTAATGTTTTGGATCCGGTGTCCCTTCCTCATAAATGCCCATGAGAAGCTGAGATTGTCCATCTGGAGGTTACAAATAGAAAGGGAGCAAGTCTCAGGAAGTGAAGAACAAAGATCTGAAGGTGCTGGGAATCTGAAACAAAAACAGAAATTGCTGGCGAAATCCAGCAGGTCTAACAACATCTGGGGAGATCTGAATCCTCAGCAAGTTCTGTTGGAGCAGAACAGGTGCCCAAAAATTGGCATGAAGCATAAAATGAGAGAAAGCATAACTTGCAATCCAGTGACGAAGTTTATTCATCATGAGAAACTGAAATGACAGAAATACCCCATTTGAATAGAGCCGTGGTTATCCCATTGATCAGTGGTTGTAGATTTCAACTTGCTGAGTTGGAAAGCACGACTTCTTCCCTTCATTACTTTCTCTTGGCGCTATTCTCCACACCCTCCTGTCTATCTTGAGTCCTGATGCCAAACCCCTCGATTGGGTACTCCTGTTCCACAGAAACCCACAGGTAAGCTGGGCAGAGTCTACTTTGAACTTCCCGCTAACATGTCCTGCAGCCACCATTGGGTGAACACCAGAGGTGATGGGAGGAAGTTCTGAAGTGGACATGACCGCCTCAGACTTGCTTAAATTGGGGGAAAGGTAGGCAGTTGCTGGCTTAAATGCCTTTTACCCTGCCAACAAGCTCACCTTGGTATACTGCAACTGAGATAATTAAAATGCAACTGATTAATAAATCTAGAATAAAATGCTGCTCTCAATAACAATGATAGTGAAATGACTCTTGAGTACTCTTGAAGAAGTTACAAGGAGGATTGACGAGGACAGACTGGTGGGCGTGATCCATAGACTTCAGTAAGGCATTTGACCGGGTTCCTCATGGTAGACTGGTGGGCAAGGTTAAATCACACAGAGTACAGGGTGAACTAGCCATTTGGATTCAGAACAGGCTGAAAGGTCGAAGGCAGAGGGTGGACGTGGAGAGTGGCTTTTCAGACTGGAGACCTGTGACCTGCGGTGTGCCACAAGGATTGGTGCTGGGTCCACTGCTTTTTGTTATTTATATACATGATTTGGATTTGAACATAGGAGGTATAGTTAGTAAGTTTGCAGATGCCACCAAAATTGGAATGTAGTGGACAGCGACGAGGGTTACCTCACAGAACAACGGGATCTTGATCAGATGGGCCAATGGGCTGAGGAGTGGCAGATGCAATTTCATTTAGATAAATGTGAGGTGCTGCAGTTTGGAAAGGCAAAAAAGAGCAGGGTTTATATATTAATGGGAAGGAGTGTTGCCAAACAAAGGGATCTTGGAATACAGGCTCATAGTTGCTTGAAAATGGAGGTGCAAGTAGACAGGATAGTGAAGAAGGCATTTGGTATGCTTGCCTTTAGTGGTCAGTGCATTGATTAAAGGAGTTGGGAGGTCTGTACAGGACATTGGTTAGGCCACTTTTGGAATACTCCATGCAATTCCTGTTTCTATGCTATAGGAAGGATGTTGTGAAACTTGAAAGGGTTCAGAAAAGATTTACTAGGATGTCACCACGGTTGAAGTGTTAGGGTTGCAGGGTTTGAGTTGTGGGGAAAGGCTGAATAGACTGGGGCTAGACTGAGCCTCAGAGGCTGAGGGGTGATGTTATAGATGTTTATAAAATCCTGAGAGGCATGAATAGGGTAAATAGGCAGTCATTTCCCTGGGGTGGGGGGAATCCAAAACTAGAGGGCATAGGTTTGAGATGAGAGGGAAAAGATTTTAAAAGGGACCTCAGGGGCAACTTTTTCACGCAGAGGCTGGTTTGTGTGTGGAATGCACTGCCAGAGGAAGTGGTGGAGGCTGGTACAATTACAGCATTTAAAAGACATCTGAATGTGTATGTCAATAGGAAGGGTTGAGAAGAATATGGGCCAAATGCTGGCATATGGGACTAGAGCAGTTCAGGATGCCTGGATGGTGTGGATCAGTCGAACTGAAGGGTCTGTTTCCATGCTGTACATCTCTATGATCCTATGACCTGGATTGTTGTGAAAACCCAGCAGCTTTGCTGATAGCTTTCTAGAGCAGGAAATCTGCCAACCTTACCCAGTTGGACCTACATCTGACTTCAATCCCAAAGCAATGTGGTTGGTTCTTAACGGCCTTCAGAAATGGCCTAGTAACCCATTCAGATTCCATCATAATTAGCAATGAACAGCACATGTGGTATTCACATCCCATCTCCAAAAAGAGTAGAACAAGAAACGTATTTTCCAAACCCTGTCAGAGGGATGGTGTTATGCATCTGCCGCTATTGCTTGTTAAGATCTAGGGCTTAATTTTCCTCTATTGTGGGCCTACTGCTTTCTGCCCAGCCATTTCTTGTATATCCAACATGTTGTTCCCATTACATGGAGGGTGTCTACCTTTGAATATGTTTTTTTTTATTCATTCATTCAGGGCATGCAGATATCATTGGCTGATCAGCATTTATTGCCCGTCCCTAGTTACCCTTGAGGAGGTGATGGTGAGCTGCCTTCTTGAACTGCTGCAGTCCATTGTAGTGTTGGTATAACTGCGAAGCCATTCGGGAGGCAATTCCAGGATTTTGACCCAGTAACACTGAAGGAGCGATGATGTATTTCTTTGTCAAGATGGTGTATGGCTTGGACATGCTATCCCAATGGATAGTTGGTGCTATCCCCATGTATCTACTGCCCTTGTCCTTCTAGACAGTAGTCGCAATGGAATGTAGTGCCAAAAGACAATTGGTGAGCTAGTGAAGAACTTCTTATAGCTAGCGTACACTGCTGCTACTTTATATTGGTGGTGGAGGAAGTGGATATTTTTCACTGTGCTGTCAGTTAAGTGGGCTAGTTTGTCTTGGATGATATCAAGCTCCTTGAGTATCATTGTAGCTGCACAGGCAAATGGCGAGTATTCCAACACATTCCTGACTCGTGCCTTGCAGATGATGGACAGGCTTTTGGGGAGATAGGATTAGAGATATTCACTGCAGGATGCCTAGTCTTTGACCTGCTCTTGTAGCCACTGTTATTATTTGGGAATCCAAAACTTGGGCTTTCGTTAAGTCCCAACACGTTGATAGTGGGGGATTCAGTGATGGTAACCCCATTGAATATCAAGGGATGATGGTTAGATTCTCTCTTTTGGAGATGATCATTGCTTGGCATATGTGTGGGATCAATGTTACTTACCAGTTGTCAGCCTAAACCTGGATATTGTTGGGATGTTGTTGCATTTGGACATGAAGTGTTTCAATATCTGAGGAGTTGTGAATGGTGCTAACATTGTGTAATCATCAGTGAATATCCCCACTTCTGATCTTATGGTGGAGGAAAAGTCTTTGATGAAACAGCTAAGGATGGTTGGGTCAAGGACATTACCCTGAAGAACTCCTGTGGAGATGACGTGAAGCTAATCTGACTGATCTCCAATAATCACAAGTCTTTTCTTTTGTACTAGGTATGACTGAAAACAGTGGAGAGATTTCCCTCAATTCTGTATCCGGTATTCCCAACCATTTCTTGACATTGCATGGAGTTGAATCACATCGAGTGAAGAATGGTATCAGGGATGCTGTGAATCTCTGGAGGAGGAGATGAATCAGCTAGTTGGCATCTGGCTAAAGATTGTTGTGAACTGCTCAGTCTCCTGCATTGATGTGCCACCTTTCCCCATTATTTAAGGACAGGGATATTTGTGAAGCCTCCTCCTCTAATGAGTTACTTAATGTTTACTGCCAAGTACAAATGGATGTGGCTGGACTGCAGAGCTTCAATCTGAACTGTTCATTGCAAAATTGCTTAACTCTGTCAAAAACTTGTTGCTTTTGCTGTTTGGCACACTAATCATCCTATTTATTAGCTTCACTAGACTAACGCCTTTTTTTTGAGATATGTCATCTGGTGCTGTTCCTGGCATGTCCTCCTGTACTCTTCACCGAACCAGGGTCGACCACTGGCTTGATGGGCGTGGGCAAGTGGGGAATATGCCAGACCACAAGGTAGCAGATTGCATTTAATGATAATTCTGCTGCTGTTATTGGACCACAGCACCTCACGGACATCCAGTCTTGAGTTGCCAGATCTGTTTGAAATGTACCTCATTTAGCATAGTGGTAGCTCCACACACAGTATAATGGGGGGTATCCTCGATGTGAGAACAGATTTACTCTGTACAAAGTTCTGTGAGACGGTGACTCTTAGCTGTACTGTCATGAACAGATGCTCCTTTAGTAAGCGGATTGGTGAGGATGAGGTAAGATATGTTTTTCATTCACGACTTGCTGCAGACCTTACCTTGCAGCTGTGTCTTTTCAGTTACATACGAAAGGGGTTAACTTAAGAAGAAATTTTGGACAGGTTGGGCCAGTATTAATTGGAGTGCAGGAGAATAAGAGATAATCACATTGAAACCTAGGAGATCCTGAGGTAACTTGGCAATGTAGATTCTGAGAAAATGTTTCCTCTAAAGGGAGACACTGGAGATTTTTTTAATTAACTTATTATTGTCACATACCGAGATACAACGAAAAATATTATATGGCATGCTAACCAGACAAATCATACCTGACATAAGTACATCAGCGTAATAGAAGAGAATGCAGAATATAGTGTTACAGCTACAGAGAAGGTGCAGAGAGACATCAACTGCAACATATGAGAACCATTCATAAGCCTCATAACAGTTGGAAGAAGCTGTTCATACATGTTTTCAAACTTTTGTATCTTCTGCCAGTTTGAAGAAGGAACAACCAGGGACATAACACCAGCGCTTCGTCGGAGGCTCACCGATGATGTTACCTAGAATGGTGACGAAACGTCTGAAAACTAACCTTCCAGCTCAGCGAGCAATCTCACATCCATAACCAGGGTGGGAGGGGAAATTTATGAACCATAGAATCCCTACAGAGTGTGAAGCAGGCCACTCAGCCCATCGAGTCCACTCCAACCCTCTGAAGAGCACTCCACCCACCTACCTACCTACCCTATTCCTCCATTTCCCCTGGCCAATCTACCCAGCTTGCACATCTGTTTACTGTGGGAGGAACCCCACACAGACACAGGGAGCATGTGCAAACTCCACACAGAAAGTCACCCGAGGCTGGAATCAGACCCAGGTCCCTGGAGCCGTGAGGGAGCAGTGCTAACCACTGAGCCGCCGTGCCACTTCATGCACAGCGTGTTTCTTGTACACATTTCGGGGAAAATATAAACATCAAAGCTTTCAAAATGGTTCTAACACCCAAAAGAAAAGGTTTAATTTCAACTGCCTCCTCAAATTCCCACAATTAGCAGAAATTTCCACCGACAGTTAATTTATCCTGTGGCATAACCATCCTGTTTGGCCATCCTCAATTATTAATGTGTAAGCTCATACATTGGAGAAAGATTATTTCTTATGTTCACTGAAACAGAATAGAATTCTAACACAAACTGATGTTCAAAATGTTCTCTTCATTTTTACAGGGGACAATAACTGTTGAAGATGAGCAAGCTTGGGTATCGTCTTATACATATGTTGGGGCTACCACCAATATCCATCCTTACCTCTCTGCTATGGTGAACTATGCCCAACCTGTGAAATTTCAAGGATTTCAGGTAGCAGAAGGTATATAAACTTCATTAAAGTTCTGAACAAGCATTGATGTATGTTTTGTCTGCAGAATTTTACATGGTTACAAGAATAGCAATCGTTTCATTCACTAATAAAATGATGTGACTTCATGCCAGCAATTAGAATACTAAATAGAACATGCCAACCTCCAATAGAAACAAAATGAACATTACAGAAATCTCAACTTGGGCTTTTCCAGCCAGTGTGTGTCCAAAGAGCTATCTTTCTCTTTTAATTCTTTCACAGGATGTGGGCATCGCTGTCAAGGCTAGTATTTATTGCCCATCATAATTTGCCCTTGAATTGAGTGGCTTACGAGGGCCATTTCAGAGGGCAGTTAAGAGTCAGCCACATTGCTGTAGATCTGGAGTTACACTTTGGCCAGACTAGGGAAGGAAATTTGCTGATCTTACCCAAAGGAAATGTGTGAATCAATGAATGCCTACAGTGAGGAAGCAGACCATTCAGCCCATCAAATCCACACCGACCCTCTGAAGAAGGTTCCACCCCCTACCCCATCCCCGACACCTGCATTTCTGATGGCTATCCCACTTAGCCTATACATTTGTGGACACTATGGGGCAATTTAGCATGGCCAAGCCATCTAATCTGCACACCTTTGGACTGTAGGTGGAAATCCCTGCAGACACAGGGAGAATGTGCAAACTCCACACAGATGACTGCCTGAGTTTGAAATTGAACCCGTGTCCCTGGTGCTGTGAAGCAACAGTGCTAGCCACTCAGCATCTGTGGCTATTTCTTTTCCCGCACTTGCTGGTAATTTATTGGCAGGGAGCGCCCAGAAATAAAGTTTAATCCTCTTGAATGTGGATTGTAATATCTCTTACAAATGCAAAAAGGCTCTGATGTAACATTAAATTAATATAAATTGCATGCACCACAGCTGCCCTGTGGAAGGAGAAATGTTGGTAAGCAGTGTCAAAGTTGTAATGTTCTGAGAATTTACACAGAAATGGGGATAATAGGAATGGGAATGAGCCATTCGGCCCATCAAACCTGCTGCAGCATTCAATATGACCACGGCTGATCTTCCAACTCAATAATATGAAATAAAGAGCTGAATATGCTGAAACAAGCAAAAGCAGAAACTGCTGGAGAGACTCAGTAGGCCATGCAGCATCCACGGAGAGAAAACACAACTGTAACATTTTCAAGCCCATTCATGGACTTTCTCCAACGGTGTCTGTTTTTGTTCGATCCAACTCAGACCCCTGTTCCCGCTCTCTCCCTGTATCTCTGAGCCCTTTAGCCTGAAAAGCTATGTCAGTCTCCCTCTTGAAAACCCTGAAATACAGGTGCGTTTGGATCACGTGGATTATAGATCCCTGTTTTTAAATGCCCCTATGGGCTCATGGGCTCTCTATCTGTGTCGTCTCCTCCAGCCCCACAATCCTCTTGAAGGGTTCAGTTCCCACTGCCTGTCGCTGTTGTGATTAACTCAGTTACAGTCAGGTCTGTACCATGACGACAGGTCCACCTGTGCTGGCAGTTTACCGGTGTCCAACTCTCTTTTCGCTCCCTCTCTCGGTAAACACCACCCAACCCCCAACCCAAGATGTCTTTTCCACGAATATTGTGTACCTCATCCCAAGGCCCAGTGTAATTCCGGATTTCTGGGGTCCTTTTCATTGTCTCTGCCATTGCCAAGTGCATCTGATTGGCTGTCAGTTCTAACTGGGGACTTCCAGTGACCACCTCCTCCCTTACTCTTCAATTCAGGTGCCTTTATGGATAGCGAGTTTTGAGAAGATTTGTAGCTCAGGTTGAGGTTCTGGATGTGAGTTTACTCGCTGAGCTGGAAGGTTAGTTTTCAGACGTTTTGTCACCATTCCAGGTAACATCATTAGTGAGCCTCCGACGAAGCGCTGGTGTTATGTCCCACTTTCTATTTATATGTTTAGGTTTCCTTGGGTTGGTGATGTCATTTCCTGCATCAGTGATGTCATTTCCTGTTCTTTTTCTGAGGATGGTAGATTGGCTCCAAATCAATGTGTTTGTTGATGGCGTTCCGGTTGGAATGCCATGCTTCTAGGAATTCTCGTGCGTGTCTCTGTTTGGCTTGTCCTAGGATGGATGTGTTATCCCAATCAAAGTGGTGTCCTTCCTCATCTGTATGTAAGGATACGAGTGATAGCGGGTCATGTCGTTTTGTGGCTAGTTGATGTTCACGTATCCTGGTGGAAAGCTAGCCACCAGAACACATGAACATCAACTAGCCACAAAACGACATGTCCCACTATCACTAGTATCCGTAAATACAGGTGAGGAAGGACACCACTTTGATTGGGACAACACATCCATCCTAGGACAAGCCAAACAGAGACACACACGAGAATTCCTAGAAGCATGGCATTCCAACCGGAACTCCATCAACAAACACATTGATTTGGAGCCAATCTACCATCCTCTGAGAAAAAGAACAGGAAATGACATCACCGATGCAGGAAATGACATCACCAACCCAAGGAAACCTAACCAGATAAATAGAAAGCGGGACATAACACCAGCGCTTCGTCAGAGGCTCACTGATGATATTACCTGGAATGGTGACGAAACGTCTGAAAACTAACCTTCCAGCTCAACGAGTAAACTCACATCCAATCTTTATGGATGCCTTATCAGTGCTAGATACAGGGCCCATCTGTGGAAGTGGCAGAGCAGGTCTCTCTGCCTCTCTGCCTGACTCATGAGACAGCCCCTTCCCTCTGAGATGACCTAACAATAGACTCCCTTGTCACTACTCCTGTACCAGTCATCTTCCTCTCCTCCCTGTATAGCTGAATTGGCCGTGGTGCTATAGGCTTGGCCAGTACCAGGAGAAGGATCACCCCACCTGTGTCCAAAATGGATCACTCAGCACACAAGGCTGACTCAGCACTCCAGCACTGCTTGCCTCTCTTAAACATCCTGGCAAATATCCAATCCCTGTCTGCCTGTACGTTCCTAACAGGCAGTGTGACCAAGAGGATTCAAGTGACCTTGAATGCATGAGCTACACAGCTCTCTGTCTCACATTGCTTGACTCCTTATAACCAGGGCTCAAATCTTGTGCAGCTTCCTTAAGATAACACATGGAGCATCTATAACTTTCTGCTTGCTGCCAGTTGTATGTTCCAGTTGGCTGAGCTGACCTGCCATACCATAGCTTGGAAAAGCTATTTATTACAATTAGGGCAAGTGGAAACATTTACTGGTTCGTCACTGATCAACTTCTTCTTCCGTGCCAATGTCAGAACTAATTCTTGGAGGCGGAAAAAGATTGAAGAAAGGAACCCTTCCTTTCCCTCTTCGCCAAGCCTCCATTTTGCACTCTGTGGTGCCAAAACAATTTTCAGTGCAGCCAAGCTCTCAATGAAGAGGTCTTCTTTTTGTGCTTCCGAGAACACTGAATTCAAGCTTTAGAAAGCCAGTTTTATGCATACTTTTATAGAATCAGCCTGTTCCAAGTTATTATTACACACTTCTGGAAGAGGCAACACTTGAACCTGGGTCTCCTGGCTGAGAGGCAGGGATGCTACCACAGGAACCCTAAAGCCAGTTTTAACCAGCCACTTTACTAAGCAGCTGCAGCTGCTCTGAAAGAGTTGCTCTACCCCTGTTTTAAGGCCTAATAAAGTTTCTCTTAGCCTAAAGAGTAATATTTAACAAATAATTAACAAAACACTAAATTTTAGACAGATACTAACCCTAAAAACTCTCAAGTACTAGCCCTCAGTGTGGACCACAGAGCCTTCAAAGCCTCCATTATTTTGTCCTGTCTGTCCCGTCTTACCACGGCCCTACCAGTAATTATATAAGCCCTACGCTAACCTTCCTCTCGTGCAGAGTGTAAAAATCAAGGCCCACTCTTCTCTGCAGTACTGAGGGCACTGTGCTGCAGGAAGTGTTGTCTTTTGGGAGCAGGGAATTAAATTTGGCATGATGTGATACACTAAATACAGAAGACAAAGGCAAGAGAGCAAGGCAACCATAAAGCAAATAATACAATGTGTAATGTTGCAGTGGAAAACATTTTGATATCAAGGTTAAAAGTGACAAAAAACGTTGCTTAATAAAGGAGGCTTATGACCACTCCTGGATATCCATTATCAGATATTTTAAATATTGTAATAGTCTCATTTATAATTACTAAATGTAACTGAAGTCTGCTCACCACTTGATGGCAACAATGATAACACTTTGCTTTCTCCATGTCGCATTATGCAAGCATCTCAGTATTAGACTTTTCATTTATTCCAACATTTTCAGCTCTTCCATCTTCACTGGTTTTTAATGAACCTGCTTCTCCTTCATTTCTTATAATGCTGTTATGAAAAGCATTGCACCGCTTTACTTTTTAAGTGATCCCTAAACATGCATCTGGTAAGTAAGAAGAGACAAGATACCACTTGTGTGACACATTGGCTCAGTGATTAGCACTGCTGCCTCACAGCGCCAGGGACCTGGGTTTGATTCCACTCTCAGGTGACTGTCTGTGTGGAGTTTGCACATTCTCCCCATGTCTGCCTGGGTTTCTGCTGGGTGCTGCTGTTTCCCCCCCGCCACAGTCCAAAGATATGCCCAGTAAATTGGCCATGCTAAATTCCCCATAGTGTCCAAGGATGTGTCGGTTAGGTGAGTTAGCCTGGGAATACAGGGAAAAAGGTAGGGGATGGTTCCAGGAGGGATGCTGTTCGGAGAGACAGTGTGGACTATTGGGTCAAATAGTCTGTTTCCACACTGTAGGGAGGAAACAATTCTATGAACGGGGCATGTTGAAAATGCATCCATTGTCCATTAGGAGCAATAAACCCCTTTCTTTGTCTAGAGTGTATTTTTTTTCCTCGATCCTTTCGCAACATCTCTGCAGCATTTTGCTGCCTAGTAGACTTCAGTTACAGTCAATGTTTTAATCAGCCTGTTCAAAGATGTTATCGCACACCTCTGGAGCAGGTGGGACTTGAACCCAGGCCTCCTAGCCTGGAGGTAGGGGCAGTGCCACTGCAGTACAAGTGCCCTTGCATTTGCTGTTTTCTGTGCAATGCGAACAAATTGCTATTACATCTGCTGCCATGTAATCGTTCGCTTTCATCGCAACATAGGTCGCAGATAAACGTTTTCTAAATACACATTGTTTCAGGAATATTTATCACCTGCACTGGTACGCAGAGGACAACTGTAGCCCCCAAAACTCCTGTGTCTAATTGCTTTTGTGGTTAAGTTTTTAAGCAAAGTAATGTTACACGGGCAGTGCATTCGAAATTAGGACAGCCATTATGCTCATGCTGCCATATCCAGCAGCGGGAATTCTGACTCAGTGGTTCACTGCAAGTATTCAGTGTCCAAACGTCAGAGGAAAAATGCAGAAACTGCGTGACCCTCAGCAATAACACCACTACCAAACATGTTTGAAGAAATAGCCATTCCTGTACTCACTGCCTCAGGCATATCTGCTTCCTAACCTAGCTTTGTGAATCCATATTTCTGCAGAGCGGAATATTCACTACAACATGTCTTCGTTCAATGAATCAGTCGGACTCGGGTACCTGAAAACCCATGCAATAGAGTTCGTCAAGTATCCTTTGTGGTGGTATGAATGAGGCAGCACATCTTGAACAGATGCAGCAAAGCTGCCTGAGTAGCTCAGCGACAAACACTGCATACTGAGCTCATGTTTTGACTCTGCCTGTCTGCTTTGCAGTGACTACAGTAATTGCTACAGCTGATTTAATGGTATCTAAAGGATGAGAACAGCTTCAATGACATTCCCACATGAAATATTCAGTGGATGAAAGCATTGGTTTAATGGAGCATGATATTAACACTGGAAGAGGTCAACTGTGCGACGCTCTTACAATTCCCCATACTGTGATTTTTTTTTCATTTGATGGAGTACAAAGGAAGAAGGCAGAAAGTGGCCATGCTATATATCCGCTGGATAACATCATTGGTGCATTGAGAGACATCTTGAATCAAGTTGTGTTCCCATCCTCGTGGTTAAGTACTTTTTGTGGTTTTGGGAGGATGTGAATCTTAAAGAGATTGAAATGTGCGAGTGAAACATTAACCAACCAGAGGTATTGTCACAGTCACCATTTCAACCTCATATCAGGGCCCATTAGCTCAGTTGAATTAGCATTGAGTCTCTGGATCAGATTAACACCAACAGCATGCGTTTTGATCATTATTCTGGCTCACTTAAACTCAGGATCTGCCATCATGCCCTACTCATCACTAAAACTCATGGCCCTTTGTCATGGTTTGATAAACAGTCAGCATGTCGGTCTTCAGATGTAGATCTAAAGAAGATTCAGTGAGTCTTAATACACTGGCTCAAAGATTGATGTGGAATAATGGGGTTTCAGATCATGGGTCATTGGCACCAATGGGACTGGCTTCACTAGAATCATCCTGGGACCACTGTCCTGGCAAGTAGAATAAGCGTGTAGAGAGGGCTTTAAATTAAAGGAGGGTGGATGGGTAGACATTCAGAATGGGAGAACATAGGCTGACGCAGCATTCTAGGTTGACAATAACCAAAGTGGTAAAGGAAGGAACAGTGTACCAACCTTTTTGAAAAAAAAACCAGCATACACAGTCAAAGTTGGGAAAAAATGACAAAACTACCTGCTGTTAAATGTATGTCAAATTCAGAACAAATTAAAGGCAGTTTGGACAGGGTGTTTGGAGCGATCTTCGTGAATATCAGCTTGAATAAGTAAGACAGCAACAAATGATTTTGGATCTGAAAACGTAGAATACGTGTGGGTAGAAGTAAGAAATGTCAGTGGGAGAAAGACACTAGTGACAGTAGTCTATTGGCTCACTAACAGTAACTGTACTGTCTGACAGCAAATAAATCAGGAGACAGTGATGCTGTGCCAGGAAAGCTGTACATTAATCATTCATGCTTTTAATCTTCATGCAGATTGCAGAAATCAAATTTGGAGAGAGAGCCGCAAGGAAGAACTTCTAAAATGTATTCAACAGTTCCAAGAATAGTATATTGTGGATTGAAAAGGGTAACAAGTTATTTTGGATCTGAGAAGTATATTGAGACAGGTTTTACTAAATAATTTCAGAGTCAAAGATCCCAAGGAAACAGTAATCATAACCTGGTAGAATTTAGCATTCAGTTTGGGAGTGAGGAACCTGGGTTGGAAACAACTTAAGTGAGTGTAATTAAAAAGGAATGAGGACAGAGTTGGCCGGAATGGAGTAGGAAAGGATTTGGCAGAAGAGAAGGGTTGATGAACCATGGCAGGCATTTAAGAAAATAATTCACGATTTACAACAAAACTATGTCCCTGTCAGGGACAAAGAATGCAGGATAGAAATAAACCAACCATGTTTCCCAAAGAACAATTAAGGATAGTATCAAATTGAAAGAAAATATAAAATGTGCCAAAGATAACGGCATGATTGCGAAAGTTTTAAAACCTAACAGAAGATGTCGAAAAAAATCTATTTGAGGGAGAAGATAAACTTTGTGTGTACACTGGCAAGTAACAAAACATGGACAGTAAGAACTTATTTAAATATTTAATAAGGCAGAGGCAGGCCAAAGTGAATATAGGCCCTTAGAGAATGAAGCTAGGGAAATAATACTGGGGAACCAAGAAATGTTCGCTGTTAACATTCCAAAAATACTAAATAATCAAGGAGCAAAGTGGGGATAAAATAAAAACAACAACAATCATGAGATTAAAAAAAGTACTGAGGAAACTAATGGGGCGAAAGACCACTTTGCAGGAGGCAGATGAAATATTGGCCTTTATTTAAAAGTGAATAGGGTATAAAAATAGAGGGGTCTAGCTGGAACTGTACAGGGACTAGGTAGACCAGACCGAGAAAATTGTGAAAAATTTTGGTCCCTTTATCGAAGAAAAGATATGCTGGCATTGGATGCAGTCCAGGGAAGGTTCACTGTGTTAATCCAAGGTGTAGAGTTCACCTGAGATAGTAGGAACTGCAGATGCTGGAGAATCTGAGGTAACAAGGTGTAGAGCTGGATGAACACAGCAGGACAAGCAGCATCAGAGGAGCAGGAAGGCTGATGTTTCGGGCCTCCTGAAGAAGGGTCTAGGCCCGAAACGTCAGCTTTCTTGCTCCTCTGATGCTGCTTGGCCTGCTGTGTTCATCCAGCTCTACACCTTGTTATCTATAGCGCTCACCTGTTGCTTTCAATTCCTGATCTTGGGAGTTTCATGGCCTCTTCCTTGATTAATCACACAACCAAACTTAGTTTTCCTCACCTTCAAACAAGATTTTTGAGATTCTAACCAAGCACTTCTGGTCTGGAACTTGTAAACTAAAATCCATACACTGAGGTAATCTATTTCATAACTTCTCTGAACTAACTCCTTTTGCTACGAGAAATCTTTTCATACATCTAATTTCAACCAGGAGTTCTGTAAACTGACGAACATACGTTTTCCCAGGTATGGGTTCTTTACCAAAGCAAAAAAAATTCTAATTCTTCTAAGTAAAAAGCAGACCTCAGTGTTTATTCTGTCCATTCATAAGACTATCCCAAAGCAAAAACATTCCCATTATAACCCTAGCAGGTCTCTCCATCACGCTGGCTTTAGAAAAGTATCCTGCTCAGTTTATAATTGAATCCCCTTATACACACAGACCAAAACCCACATGCCTCTAGTTCAAAATCCAAGCTTTAATAAATAAATAAATATACATGCCTTATCGCTTACACACTTTTTACACTTCCTACGAAAATTATAGCTGTCCAGATTATTGATGGAAGGAAAATCTATGGCTGAGCGAACTCTTCAGCCCTGTTCAGCCCAGGACCATCAGAACTCACAAGTCTAAGCATTGACATAGAATCATACAGCACCGAAACAGACTCTTCGGTCCAGTCCATGCCAAACATAATCCCAAATTAACTTAGTCCCAGCTGCCTGCTCCTGACCCATATACCTCCAAACCTTTCCTATTGGTGTACTTATCCAAATGTCTTGTAAACATTGTAATTGTACCCACATCTACCACTTTCTCTGGGAGTTTATTCCATACCCTCTGTGTAAAAAAAAATTGTCTCTCATGTCTTTTTTAAATTTCTACCCTATGACCTTAAACATGTGTTCTCTAATCTTGAAATCTCCCATCCGAGGGAAAAGACAACAGCCATTAACTTTATCTGTACCCCTCATTATTTTATAAACTTCTATTAGGTCACCTCTCAACTTCATACACTCCAGTGAAAATAAAGTACCAATCTATCCAGCCTTTCTTAATAATTCAAACCTTCCATACCTGGCAACATCCTGGTAAATCTCTTCTGAACCCTCTCCAGCTTAATAATACCGTTCCCATAAATTGGCAAACAGAACTGGGCACAGTATTCCAGAAGAGGCCTCACCAATGTCCTGTACAACCTCAACATAACGTCCCAACTCCTGCACTGAAAGGACTGAGCAATGAAGGAAAGTGTGCCAAACGTTTAACCACCCTGCCTGTATGTGATAGGGTGGTTAAAAAGGCACTTGGTATGCTTGCCTTCATTGCTCAGTCCTTTGAGTATAGGAGTTGGGACATCATGTTGCCTGACCCTGTCATGACTTTACACTGAATCTCCTTTGCTAATGCAAAACTCCCAAGTGACGTATCTGGCCCTGAAAAAAATGATTTAGAGCACCAGTAAATATCCTCAGTTCAAGAGGGTGAATTGTGCAACTCATGCTCATTAGTTTAATCCTTTAAGATCTGGTATCGTTCTGGTGAATCTCTTCTCTGCCCTGTGATTTAAGGCCGATGGGACATGCATGAGGTTCAGAGGCCAAAACTACTGTGTTACTAGAGATGTGGTCGCACCAAAGGTTTGTACAACTGAAGAGTCCAAACACCACATCTGAATTTGATCCCTTTGCAATAAACGGGAGGATTTTCTAAGTTTCGCATCAGCGGCTGTGTAACAGAGGCAAAAGGACCTCTATTGTAGAATACGGAGAGCCTGAAATTTAGAGGGCAGTTTAAGAGGCAGATAGGAATTGCTCTCCCATGTGAAGTTTGTGGTGGAGCCTGAAGATGTGGCTGTAAACTTCGAAATCTGTGACTTTGTCAGCTATGGTTCCATTGATAGGACTCTCACCTCTGAATTCGAAGGTGCTGAGTTCACGTCCAACTCCCATGACTTGATCAGAAAATTTAAGCCTGCGACTGCAGAACTTAAGGGCTGCAGCACAGTTGAAGGTGCAGTATCTCTAATGCAATGTTAATAAGACACGAGAGCAGAAGTAGACTATTCAGCCCATTGAGTCTGCTCTGCTATTCAGTGAGATCCTCAACTCCACTTTCCTGTCATTGCCCCATAACTCCTGATTCCCTTACTGCTCGAAAAAATTCAAGGAGATTTTTACTGATATAGCCTTGGCAACCCTCAGCAGTAAAGGATTCCACAGATTGACTGAAAGAAGTTCAACCAACGTTCCTATCTACCCTCACAGGTGGATGTGCTGCTAGTTTGAGGAAGATCTCAGAAGTCAACCATAATGTCCTGGCCGTTACTAATCCCTCAATCGACATGGCAAAACAAACTACCTGTTCATAATTTAATTGCTGTTCATGGATTCTTGCCATATTCAAATTGACTACCATGTTTCCTCCGTAGGACAGTGACTGCAAAACAAAATGTACTTAATTGGTTGTAAATTGCTTCAGGTGGTTCTGAAAGGCACCACTTATTTGTTCAAGTTTTAAGAAATGGCCAGGCCAGCATTTATTTCCAATCCCTAACTATCCCGAACCAGTCCATGTGATGCAGGTGGACTCATAGTGTTGTCAGAGAGTGGTTTCCGGATTTTGATCCAGTGACATTGAAGGAACGGAAATACAGGTCCAAGTCAGGATGGTGTGTAGCTCAGAAGAAAAATTGAAATTGGTGGTAATCCCAAGTGTACACTACCTTGCCCTTCCAAGTGGGGAGATCGTGGGTTTGGAAGATGCTGATGGAAGGAATTGTGGTTGATGTAGATTGCACGCGCTGCTGCAACTGAGCATTGGTGGTGGAGGGAGTGGAAATTTGTGGATGTACTGCCAATCAAGCGGGGGCTGTTTTATTCTGGATGGTGTTGGACTTCTTGAATATTTTTGGACCTGCACTCATTCATGCAAGTGGGGAGTATTCCATCTGAGTATTCCACGCCTGACTCATGCCTTGCAGATTTTTGTCAATAATATGTTGATGTTGTTCACATCTCAGATTCACATTAAGCAAACACGTATGCCATTTATAATGAGTGATTTTTTAAAAAAACTGTAGCCAATTGAACGAATAGTGTAATTTTCAACCACTGCAGAAGATGAGCTGTAGCAAGAGGAAAGTGAATACAAATGTGCTGGTGGCAATAAAAGCCCTGAACACAAAAAAAATCAATTAATTTACATTCATGAGTTTATCCTTTTTCTCCTCTTTCAGATTTTGTTTCTGATTGATAAAACAAAATTGATACCTAATGTATAAAACATAGCAATGCAGAACTAAAATTTAATTTTCAGATATGTAATTATCGATGTATAGATGGTATTCTCATGTCGTTTAATTGATAACGTGGAATAATGGAAGGGTATTACTTTAAAACTTGGATTCTCATCGGTGTTGATACAAATCTGAGATTAAGGGCCTTTTGTTTTCTGTAAACAGTGAACGGTCCAAAGCAGCTAATTCTTAAACTTTCACTTGCCCACAGACTTATACTTTTTTTTAAGGAAACTTTAAGGAGAGATTGGACAGGCTAGGACTTGCTTCCCTGGAGCATAGGAGACTGAGGGGCGACCTTTATAGAGGTCTATAAATCTTGAGAGGCTTAGCTGACAGCTTTTCCCCATGGTAAAGGAGTTTAAAACTGGAGGGCATAGCTTTAAGGTGAGAAGGGAGAGATACAAAAGAGCCCAGAGGGGCAGTTCTTTGACACAGAGTGTGGCGCGTATCTGGAATGGGCTGCCAGAGTTAGTGGTGGAGGCGAGTACAATTTAAGAAACATTTGGACAGGTACAGGGATGGGATAAGTATGGAGGGTTAAGAAGTAAATGCAGGCAAATAGGACTAGTTTAATTGTAAAAACTGGACAGCATGGACAAGTTGGGCCAAAGGGCCTGTTTCTATGCTGTAAACCTCCATGACATTACATGAAGCTTTGCCCAGGAAGCAACTGTGTATTACATTAAACTTTCCAGTTAAGGATTCAGTAATGCACTGCACACTGTCCAAACTATTAAGAATTGCAAATTCAATTTCAAGCTAGGTTCAGATAACAAAATAGAGGAAGGGAAAGAAAGTTTGGACTGAGATAAAATGAACGATAAAAGAAGCAATCAAAAAACCTCCAACAATAATTAAAATCTGAAGGAATGAGACTTCACGTGTTTAATTTCCTATGCCAGAGAGGTTCTGGGAATAAGTTAAGAATTAACACCACACCGTTAAAAGGGCATTCATGCTTAATATTTTGCATTTGTGTTAGCTAGGGTCCAGTAATCTCATCAAGTCAGGACCCAGTCAGCCAGATGCTTTTTTCTTGCTGCTTTTCTGAGGAGCAAAAATCAACCTCCATGTTACATGTCACTATCTCTAGCTCCAAAAGTTACTGTATCTAATTTGTGCGTAAGTAACTGAGTGCGATAGTTTCATCGTTGCTTTAGCAGCAAAATCCAGCCCCACACGTTTCAAGCTAGATATAGCAGAATGTAGCCCCATTTTAAATTGTCTCATTCAGCATTGAATTGTTTTTGTGTAACAGACATAACTGCATCAAAAAAGGCACGTGCAACATCATGGCTAAGTGAGTTAGCCAGGGTTAGAAACCCCTATGCGGTGTTCTGGAGATGGCGGTGGGTCCATGGGTCTGGCTGGGATGCTGTTCAAAGTGTTGGTGCAGACTTGATAGTCCAAGTGGCCTCTTCCTGCACTGTAGGGATCCTGCGATTCTATAATCAGCTGCACTTTGGATCGTGGAAGAGAGTCTGGAATTTGAGTGAGACACTACCTGTAGAAAGAGTTGGCATATTTTGAAAATATTTCCAAAATTTATTTTGTTTGGAAGTTTTTATTCATCGATGAATGTAGGAGTTTAGCAATGCACTTCAACTTACTGGGTGTAATGATTCAGTTTTTTTTCTCTCGGATGAGAAGTGCCCTCCAGAACCTAACTTCAGCTTTTGCACAAGTTGCAATGGGAAAATCTAATTCGCTTAAAGTTCTTTCACTCCTAGTTGCATTTTTCAGAATTGCAGCTATTGAGCGAAGAATTACCGGAATGACATACCTGCTAAAACCATCACTTTCTCTGTATGATTGTTAGAAGCCTTCTATCAAAATAAAAATAACGAAAATATCATATAGAATGTCAGACTCACAACCGTTAGCTTGATCCTCTAAACATGATATTTATGTAATTATTGAATCATCTCTCTTCTTCCTTCTGCAAAATGGGATCTGCAAAGTAAGGGAATAAAGAATAATGACAGTGTTGAATTGTAAATGTGTACATACATGCCGTTGCAGCTGTTTCTGGTTCATTTTCCTTAATGAGCTTCATAGTTATAACAAACGACAAATGAGTCGTATCTACCCCAAGGGAGGCCGAGTGGATTCCAGTAATTACATGCCTCAAATCTTCTGGAACGCTGGCTGCCAGATGGTCTCACTGAACTTCCAGACCCCAGGTAGGGACTGCTTAGACTCGCTGTGCAAGAATCAAGAAGCAACTGCCAAACAGATGCCCCTTCAATGAGGCTCAGTCATTTGCCAGTGGCATCTCCATCGGCAGACATATGGCCCAGCACAAAATTGCCTGTGTAACGAAAAAGCCATGAAAAATGCACAGTGAAGTCACGGTGTTGTGTAGATTGAAAGTCACGGGATTAATTTAAAGCGGGTCACTAGTTTGCCCACCACCAACAGAATTTTGATTAAAATCTGTACGTGGGCAAGCTTTGTTTATAATCCCTCGTTTGTGTGACAAAGGACACAGTTGTGAAAATGAAATGGACCACATTGCTGCACCACAGCAGTTGCACGTGTAACATTTTGATGATTTCTGCCTGGGAATCTTCCAACCAAGCCAATGCAAATCCCAATATTTCAGAAGAACTGAACGTAATTTAAATTACAGCATGTTTTATTTTGGCAATAAACCTCAGAACTAATTGATTTTTGCTTTACAATGGTTTGCTCCTGTGTTATGTAATGGGTAAATTGTAAATCCCAACAATGATTGAACGAAGGAATGATTTTACTGTCACATATATCTAGGAACATACAGTGAAAAGTGTTTTTGTCGCTACAGTCTGGTGACTTTTTGAATTGCAGAAAGAGTAAAAAGAAATTACTGAAATAAGAGTTCATCTTCTGTTCAAATTGGGGTCTCAAGCACGGCTCCGGGACTTCTGCAAGATCTCTGCAAGTTGTTCCCTGCCTCAAGTATCCCCCACTCTCGGTACAGCAGTGACATCGCTGATGCCTCAGGAGGCTTCACCTCTGCTGTTGCCTTGCCAATAGTGTCATGGGTCTCTGCTCACTGCCAAGAGTTCCCAACAATGAAACTGACAAGATGTAGCCTGATTCCAATTAAGTATAAACGTTAAAGCAGGGTGCTTAAGATTTTCTGTGGTGCACTGTCAATGATCTCATGGATAATCTATTTCTTTGTTCAATATGTGGCATGTAAATCCAAAATGAAGTTATGACTGCACATGAGAGGTGGGGGATATTCCTCCATGCCCTACATTGCAGACGCCTGGACCTATAATATCCAGTTCTGGTAGAGGCCAGTACAGAATGACTCCAAATGAATGCAAGATGGAGCAAGAGGTTAAGGCAGTGACTTTGTCTTTGAACAGTGCTACAGCACTGGCAGGAAGAACCTGTGTTGAACTTCTTTTCCTTCCATTCTAGCTTGTTCAAAAGATAAAGTGGACAATCAGTCCTCTTACTGCTTACCTGGCCTCTGCCAAGGGCCAGTTTTTCCCCAAAGTGTGCCAATTGCACACCATTTCCTCTGGTCAGCTCCTTGCTAATATATTTACTTATTTCATACAGAGTCATCGAGGTCTGCAGCACAGAAGTAAGCCACATAACCCATCGAGTTTGCACTGATCAAACACAGCCACCTAACTATTCTATAATTCCATTTACCAACACTTGGCACAGAACCTTGTGTGCCTTGGCATCCCAAGTGCCCGTCTAAGTATTTCTTCAATGTTGTATGGGTTGCTGGTTCTACCATGTTTATGGGAAGTGAGTCCTAGATTCCCATCTCTCTCTGGGTAAAAAATCTTTTTCTTACATCGCCTGTAAACCTCCTGGCTCTCACCTTAAATCTGTGCCCCCTGGTCAATGATCTCTCCACCAAGGGGAAACATTCCAGCACTGTCTATGCCCCTCATCACCTTCCCTCATGGTATGTTATGGAAAAAGATGTAAGCTTTTGGTTGTAGTTGGCTTTGAAATTTAGTTCCAGGTTTTAAATGTGCCATGTATTTTTCCAGTCCACCATCACACCTCATTATATCTTTCCCCATCACTTTATTGGAAACAGTTGCCCTCTTTAAATAAGCTGATTAAAGCCTACATAAAATAAGCAGCATGCAAAGATTTTAAAAGTCTGTTTGTTCTTTTCGCTGTTAATATTGAGTTAAAACTTAAAATATCGATGTAACAGTTATTCTTTTAAAAAGAACCTGTTAATTCTCCTTGAACATCAACATTTTGATATCTGTCCTGCCTAATCTAATTCTGCAATGTTTTATGTTGTATGACAGATTTGGCCATGCAATTAAATCAGGGGAAATTTGAGTACAATGGATCATGTGGGTGAGTAATAGGATTCCCCTGTTAACAAGCGAATGTTATGTTTCAGTTGAACTGAAATATGTTCAAGTATCAGCACTGAATGTATTTTTCACAGTATTTGTGTTTGTATTTAAATAATCTATTAAGTATAATCAAGTGACTAAAACTTTATTCAAGTAAATAGATTCTTAAATTAAATGATTCTTTAGCCTCCTTAATTCAATCCCTCAGATGCTGATGTTGGCCATTTAAGTGAGAAGAGACTTTGTTACTTTATTTTATTTGCTCGTGGGATGTGCAAGTTGTTGGCCGGGCCAGCATTTATTTCCCATTCTTACTTGCCCTCGAGAAGGTGGTGTTCTGCTGTGTTGTGGGTTGATCCATAATGCCAATAGGGAGGGAGTTCCAGGAATTTGGTCTAACAGTAGTAAAGGAACGATGATATATTTCCAGGTCAGGATAGTGAGTGGCTTGGGGAATTTGCAGGTGGTGGTGTTTCCATGTATCTGCTTCCCTTATCCTTTTGGGTGGAAGTTGTCGTGGGTTTAGAAGATACACTCAAAGGATCTTTGGTGAATTTTTGCAGTGTGTCTTGTAGATAATGCACACTGCAGCTACTGAACATCAGTGGTGGAGGGAGTGGATGCTCATGGGTGTGGTGCCAATCAAGTGGGCTGCGTTTTTCCTGAATAGAATCTAGCTTCTTGAGTATCACTGTGAGATCTCCCAGTTGGTGATCAGATGTATCAAAGCTGTTACCAATGCAGTTTGTGCCAAAGCGCACTGCTTTAGCTTGTTGCCCACTGGCAAAGTCAATGCTGCAGCCCAAGCTGCCATTCCCCAATGCAGGGCATGATAGACTGTGCGTACATCACGCTCAAAGGGCTATGTGATAATACAGCTCAGTTCATCAGGTTCCATTCTGTCAACGTGCAGGTCATCTGTGATCAGCAGTACCGCATCTTAGAGACCTGTGCCAGGTACCCAGGGAGATACCAGGATGTCTGCATCCTTGAGAACTCTCATGTTCGTGCTGAGTTTGAGGATCCAGATGTCTTCCAAGACTAGCTACTGGGAGACAAGAGCTACCATCTGCAACTATGGCCACTGACTTACATGAGGGAGGACAAGTGTAAATGCATTGTCAACCATTTTGTGACTGGGGCCATGGTTGAGCAGATGATAACACTGCTGAAGGTGAATTTTCTTGGATCAGTCTGGGGCAGGCCCTGCAGATCTGCCTGGACAGTGTCCCACATAAGCCTAACACGATGTCCTCTGCACCACTGGAGCAGGCAAAGATGCAAGGTGATGGAGGCTGGTGAGCTAGGGGAGCAGGAGCTATCTTCCAAGGAGGAGGAGGAGGATGTTGAAGGCAAGCAGAACATCACCTTCAGCATGATAGAGTGCAGCAGTGCAGGGCTCCATGAGCCTGAAAGGAATTAATTGATACCCACTCACAGTTGATGCGAGTCGTTGATTGAATGTAAAATTATTGGTGCACGACAAGCAAATATTTTGTTTCTAAGAGTCAAATGCATCTTATTTCTGTTTATTGTCCATTAACTTGTGCTATTGCTGAATAAAATTGACCATGTTAAAATATTTGAAGACCGAACTTTATGTGCTGGTCCCAAATTGAACAATGAAAAGAAGTTGGGATACTGTGGGCATTGGGGAAGAAGCAGCAGTGATCTAGGAAGGGTTGTAAGATGGGATGTGGACAGGTAAGATTTGTAGTTTGGTAAACGTTGAGATAAATGTACAAATTTATAGACTATGTGCAGTAAAATGTCAGCCACAAAAAGTGTTGGTTTGTGGTTGATGTCCCACTATATACAGGATGAGGGGCAACTTCTGACTGCCAACACATGATTGGATGCATGGTTGGTGTTCATAGATAGTGCCAGGGATTCTAGGACATCCTGGCACTGGCAAGAACGAATGAGGTGACTTTGAGACAGTAGCACAAAAAGCGAGCTCAGCCTCATGGAATACAAACCCCCATGAAAAGTGTCAAAGATCAGGGAAAAGCTAAGGGAGACATTAGATCAAAGGTGTCATTGTCTTTTGTTCAAATAGGTGGTAATCATTGTAGAGAAGACAGGGCTTAGATGCAGAATGGGGGTGTCAATGGCAGAACAAAAGTAAGCACTGATTGAAAGTAATTCAAAAAACAGGATAGAGACAATAGGGGCATCAGAGAACAGGGTCAGTGGGGGCAGGCACAGTTCATGGCCTGTTATTATTGAACTGTGTCGAGTCCAGAGGCTGTGAATGATGTGCCTTTCTCCAGCTTGCGTTGGACTTCCCTGCAGAACTGCCACAGGCTGTGGGCAGCAATGTGAGCATGAGACCAGAATGGTTTTTTTGTTGATGTGGCAAGTGACAGAAAAGGCAGGGTCATGCTTGCAGACTCACTTGGGGTATTCTGTCAAGCAGTCACTCAGTCTGCATTTGATCTCCGATTGTGAGCCAGATGAAGTAGACCAGATTAAAGAAAATACAATGTAAATTATTACTTCAACTGGAAGAAGTGTTTGAAGCCTTGGATGGTGAGGAAGGAGGAGGTGAAGTGTTATACCTTCAGCAATTGCATGGGAAGGTGCAATTTTGAACGGGGGTATGAGATGGATGTGGAGTCGAGGCTGATGAAGGTACGGACCAATGTATCGCGGGGATCTCTTCAGAATACTCACAGGAGGAGAGGGCGAGATAAGATCAATGGTGGCATCACACTGGGGATGAGGGAAATGGTGGAGAATGATCTTGTGAAGGTGGCCAGTGCTGGGATGGAAAGTGAGGACAAGGGATACAGCATCGTTGGTCTTGGAGGGAGGGCAAGGAATGAGAATGAAAGCGCAGGAAAGACCTGGAAAACTAATTTGTGGATTATCAAACATTCCAGAAAATTTTAGCATGGAATTTTTCTTGAACAAGTTTAAAATATTTTAGCTGCGGCCTTGTGTCCCAAACTTTATTTGATCCTCTGTAAAACCTACGGTCAGTGCATGATAATGCATTCCCGATGCAATCTATTGAAGGGCCCCACAACCTGTCCTAAGAATCCAGCAAAAATTGGGAATGGTGAAAGCCACATCAGGGAGGTCACTCGATCTGTGCGGGTGGCTTTCTTCAAGGTGAGAGGCAATTGCTGCCTCTTCACTGCTGACTGCGAAATCCAAGCCCTTGTGTCAAAATCGAGATGGACTGGCAGGAATGCCACCCAGCTCCACACCCAAGCAATGCTGGATCTCCAGCCATTATAAATGCAGGCTCATGTGTGCTACTTTCCAGAGAATCTTGAAATCTCTGTTGTGATGGGTGCATCTTGGTACAATGTAGGTTAAAAGTGCTTCTGTTGAGTGAAAGCTAGCAAGCTATCAAGAGATTAAGCTAAAAGGACAACAAGGCTGGCGACATCTGAATTAAATTTCAACATGGATGCACGAACTAATTGCCTGAAGGCAATGATCATTCAATGTCGGAGCAATTATTCACATGCGTTGCTACTTGACAACTCTCACTCCTTTGAACTCAGCCAGGATCATTGCCAAGTTCGGCTTTTGGCTGCAGCTCTCGGGAATATTCAGCTTAATTGAAAGCTGATGCTAGAGCCAAGCTGTAAAAACAGGAATTAGAATGAATTGTGGAAGCTGGGAGCAATGTAACAACTGACGGCTGTGAGAAGGATTGAGTACAACAGAGGGGAGTTAGGCTGTATCTCAAGCCAAGCAATTTGAAGATTCGAGAGCATGCAAAGACGACAATTGTTGATGAAACTAATACATAACATGTTCTGTAAGAGCAGGTCAATGAGCCATAGAAAGTCTCATCTTATTAAGTATTCATTCAGCCCTCCTTCACAGAGATTGAAAAATGCTCATTTTAAAAACATGACTATTTTGCCTGGAGTATGATTATAGCATGCCTGAGTTAGGGTATTGAACGAATCTGTGCAAATCATTGTGAATCTAACAACACTCATCTCCCCCTCACCATCAACTTCTACTCCTCCACTGTTCCTAGATTAACATACAGCTTATCCAACATCCAGTACTAGATGACAGAAATTTCCACCAATGAAATTTCGGGAAAACCGTAGCCGTCGTTTTCAATCCATGCTGTAAATTCCGTTCCCTAGCTACCAACTCCATCCCCCTCGCTCGCAACAGTCTGAGACTAATCCAGCCTGTTCTCAATTTCAGTGTTACATCTGATTTCTATATGAACACCAAACTCATATTAGAGCCTTACTAAAAGGATGGATTTTCACCTCCTTGACATTGCCTGACTTCTGCACTGTCTCAGCTCCTCTGCTGCTGAAATTGTTCTCGATTTATAATCACAGTGTTCTCCTGACTCGTCCCTTATTCTCCACCCTCATGAGCTTGAAAACAGCTAAAACTGGTCGTGTCTTAGTTCACTGATAATGGGAACTGCAGATGCTGTAGAATCCAAGATAACAAAGTGTGGAGCTGGATGAACACAGCAGGCCCAGCAGCATCTCAGGAGCACAAAGGCTGACGTCTAGGCCCGAAACATCAGCCTTTGTGCTCCTGAGGTGCTGCTTGGCCTGCTGTGTTCATCCAGTTCCACACTTTGTTATCTTGGTGTCTTAGTTCACACCAGGTTCTGTTTTCCTTATGAACATCCCCTGTGCTTGCCAACTTACGGTGGCTCTCAACGAAACAACATATTGACTTTACTACCTTATTTTCAGTGCTTCTTAACCGTTCTTATGTCTGTAATCTCCCACACATCCTTCATCTCAGATATCTGTTCTCCTCAAATTTGGGCCTCTTGACCATTCCTAATTTTATTCGTTCCAATATGGGTGACCATGTCTTGAACTTCCAGGGATCTAAGTCCTTACATTTCCGTCTATATTCCTACATCCTTCTGCCTCACTCCCTTGCTTTCTTCCTTTCAGACATTACATAAATTCCACCTCTTTGCCAAGCTTTTGACCAACCTTTCCTTCCATGGCTCAAGGTCATGTTTTGTTTTATAATTCTCCTGAGAAGCACCTCATGACATCACATTCAAGTTGCTGTGTGAATCAGCTCCTACGTTAACTTGCTGAAACAGATCGAGGACATAGTTGACACCACTGAACCTAGGGCGATGTCAGAAGTTCATAAAATGTTTGATTGTCTTTCTTTGGATACTTCCAAATATTTCAGAAAGTTGGCTGTAGCCTTATGATTCAGGCAAAGGATTTGCCCATGGCAGAGATGTGGTTCACTTAGGCTGTTCTGCACATTCCTATCCAGTGCACATTCCTGTTATTGGACATCCATGGCAGGCTCAAATAAGATTCCTAATCTGTACACATCTAAGTTCACTGACAAAGTTGTAATTACAACACGCTTGCTTTTGTTGTTTTGGCTTTCAGTAGTTTTAAGACTATAAGACTATAAAAGTTACACATGGGAGTAGGCAGTTCCATCCATTGAGCTGGCTCCACCATTCAGTAGGATCGTGGCCGATCCAGCATTCCCCATAGCCACTTTCCTGCCTTTCCCTGTAAGCCTTGATTTCCCCTACCGATTGAGAATCTATCTATCTCAGCCTTAAACATACACGGGAGTCTGGCCCCACAATTCCAAATATTCACAATTCTCGGAAAGAAGCAATTCCTCCTCATCTCAGTCTTAAATTGGTACCCGTTTGCTCTGAGACTATGCCCTCCGATCCTAAACTCTCCGATGAGGGGAAACATCTTCTCAGCATTTACCCAGTCAGGCCCGTTAAGAATCCTAAATGCTCCGGTGAGATCACCTCTCATTCTTCTAAACTCCAGTGAGGTAGAGTCCCAACCTGTTGATCTTTTGCTCATAAGACACTCCCTCCATGCCATGGATCATCCTAGTGAACCTTCTCTGAGCTCCATCATGGAGTCATACAACATCGAAACCAGTCCAACCAATCTGTGCCAACCATGTTCCAAACTAAACTAGTCCTACCCACCTACATTTAGTCGATAACCCTCCACACTTTTCCTATTCATGTATTTATCTGAATGTCTTTTAAACATTGTCACTTTCCTTGCATCTACCACTTACTCTGGCAATTCATTCCGCATGTGAACCACACTGTGTAAAAGGAGTTGCCCTTCGTGCCCTTTTTAAAATATTTCTCCGCTCACCTCAAAAATATGTCCCTGAGTTTTGAATTGATCCATCTTAGGGAAAAGACCTTTGCTATTCACTTTATCTATATCCCTCATGATTTTATAAACCTCTTTAAAGGCCATGCCTGAACCTCGTATGCTGCAGTGAAAAAAGTCCGTGCCTGTCCACCCTCTCCCTATAACACAAATCCTCCAGCCCTGCCATCATCCTGGTAAATCTTTCCTGAACCCTTTTGAATTCCCCCACCTTGGGGAAAATATTTCGCTGTTCGCCTTACCTATTCCCCTCATGGTTTTAAGAACCTCTTGCAGATCGTTTCTAATGATATTTATGTACAGATTTGTCAGAAACTGTTAAATTTTTAAGAAAATTGTGCTTCGTATTAGAAATTTGAATAAATTGCATTGTAATGCTAATTTGTTTGGAATTCCTGTTACCCCTGTTAGTTTTCTACTTAAGCCTGACTTTATGCGTCGCCCTGATCGGACATTTGACCCATTCTCCGAGACTCCAGTGGACGGTGTTATTGCAGCGACCTGTTCTGTCCAGGTAAGAAGTCAAATAAAGTAACTTAACTTTATTTCACATCAAATTAGATTTTACTGTACCTAAAAGCAGTTCAGAGTCATGATAATTAGCTTGTGCAGCCTTGTTGTCGTCATCACGTTGGAAATGGAATAGTACACTATCCACAGCAAAGGCGCACAAAACTGCAAATGAGAGGAAAGACCTACTCACTCAGTTTCTGTCACAGAATGGTTTATTTGTTTATGGAAATTGATGTCAGGAAATCTGAGGAAATGTCTTACGTTGTTCGCCTGCCATTGGCTGCAACACCATCATGCTCCATGAGATGGACAAAATTATGATTAACATTGACCCTCCCATTTATTTAAGACATGCAAAACCTACCAAGAAAGTGCGCCAACCATTGTGAAAAACTGTAGTGAGAACTGTGGCCTGGATTAAATCATTGACTGTGTAAAGTGTAGCTCTTCATCACTGGCCTGACAGCAAAGCTCCTGACTTCAACCTTGTGACTTTTACTGTTTTGAAACATAAAAATCTCAAACCAAGGCATTCTAACAAAGTACAAACAACCGGTATTTATGAACTAAGCAGAATTTACGATACAAGGTATGATATATTCTTAACAAAAAGCAATTAAGTCAACAAAGTCTTTTATACCTCAATGTTCTCTTGATTACTACCAAGACAAACAATACCTTTCGTTCTGTTTCTGTCTCCGAATTGTTATAGCATTGAGCTGTGTTAGAGTTACATCACAAGAAGTGATGGTGAAACTGAATGAAGACATTTGAGTTTTCAACTTTGTCCCTAATTCTTGCTGTCTATTGGGAAGTAGTCTGTGTGTGTTCCAGTCAACCTGTACTGAGGTTTGTTTACACACTTCTGTAGCAGGTGGGACTTGAACCTGGGCCTCCTGGCTCAGGGGAAGGGACATTAGTACTACATCACAGGTACCCTCAAGGGATAGCACAGACTAACTGTTTTCACCAGCTGCAGGTGCAGATCATCTATATTCCACCCCGTAACTAGATTCCTGTGAAAACTCAGATAATTGCCCATCTTTATTACCTTTTGGGCACATCAATTTCATTCCACTGTGAACAAATCCTGTTAGATATGGGGGATTGTGGTTAAACAAGCAATGTTACAGCAATACAATTATCAATAATACAAAACTACTCCAATGGATACCAAGACAGTTGAGAACTAGTTCTGGTCATTCATTCCCAGCATAGTTTAAGGGAAGAACTTTTTATTTACAAAGCAGTGTAGTTTTGCCCCATAGATACGGTTAATACATCAAGACAGTTATTAAGCCTGTATTAAATTCAAAAACACATTGGTTCCACATCCAATTGGCAGGATGCCTGGTGTGGATCAGACTGATGTGAACAACATGGAGTCAATTCCTATTCCAGATGGAGTGGATTTGGGATCTGCTTTTTTGTCCTAGCCATCGTAGAGGTCATGAGTCAAACCTTTAGACAGAGAACTGGAGCAGAAGAAGCCTGCCTCTTACCTAAGATGATCACAGTAGATGCTGATTTAATACTGCTGAGTATTAGAGTAGGAAAAGTGAGGAATTGATGCTATCAATCCACAGAACTCCGTGTGCCCCAGCGACGAACTATTGGCAGTCATCCATATATGCCAATGTCCCTTTTTGTAAACAATCCTTTGTCTTTTGAATGCCAAGAAGCCACATGGTAAATTCTTTATAACCCAGAAATTATCCAAACGTCTCATTTACAAATTCTCATAATCTGTAAATGATCGTAGAATATTGGATTGTAAAAGCTCATCTGGTTTGCTGATAACTTTTAGGGAAGGAAATTTGCCATCCCCTCTTGGCCTGGCCTGCTTGTGACTCCAGCCACAGCAACATGGTTAACTAGTTACAGCCCTTTGAAATAGTCTAGCAAGCCACTACATTGTATCAATAACCACTATGAGAGACATTCACGCATAATAGTTCCAGAAGGTGACTCAACAACAGTTTATTAAGGGATGGACTATCAACACTTACAATGCTCACATTCTGTGAACACTTAAAAGACATGCTTACATGATAAAATATTTGCATTTGTTATGCAAAAATTACAATAAATGCCTTTCTCTTTTCTAGGTAATATCGGGCCAATTTCTGTCAGATAAGAAAATTGGCACATACGTAGAAGTAGATATGTATGGTCTACCAACTGACACCATTCGAAAGGAGTTCCGAACACGAATGGTGATGAACAATGGCTTGAACCCAGTATATAATGAGGAACCGTTTGTGTTTCGAAAGGTGAGTTGGAGATCCAGTGCTTCAATCAGTTCTATGTCTGAAGTACAGAATTCGGATTGGAATATTTGCCTGCTCAATGGTAAACCACAGAATCACGCTGCACACAAGGAAGTTATGCAGCCCACGGAACAACAGTCCGGTTGATCTCATTTTGAAACCCATTGAGTCATGCTTTATTCTAACTTGTTGGGGGGGAGGGGTGGGTTAATAGAGTTAGGAGAGAGCAAGAGCTGCTGTGTCATTCAATGTAGGAGGCAGAGGCTTGTACAGTTCATGAGCCTGAATCATGATTTTGCTAGATTAGCAGAGTCAGTTCTGAGACGTCCTGTGCAAACATATGGTAGCATCGAGCTACCAGTGGCTGAACTCTAAGCTGCCTATCCCCACGGTAATGTCAACCTCCTTGAGGATGATTGAGTGTGGGAGAGAGGTGGGGTGGGGGTAGTGGGGGTGTTGGTGTTGGGTGAGTGTGGTTCTGTGATTTAAATAGGATGCTGATTGCCATTTTAGTAGAGTGCTGGACAGAGTGTAGACCCCCAGGTAAGCTTAGCCTGATAACTGTCGGGGGTCTGATCAAAGAGAGTCTTGCAGGAACATGGAGCCAGAAATTGGTGTGGACAATGGAGAAAGACTGTGGGTCACCGCTAAATTGAGTTCAACCCTTCCCTTCCAGTCACCATCCAAATTAAGACAACTCCATAAAACTATTAGCTTTGTGGAGTCAGTTCGGAAAAGAAAGTGAACTGCTTTGAATGGATTGGGGGTTCTCAACACCACGTGGGAAGTTGAAGAAACAAAGAAACAAAGAAACCTACAGCACAGGAACAGGCCCTTCGGCCCTCCAAGTCTGCGCCGATCAAGTTCCACTGTCTAACCTGTCATCTATTTTCTAACGGTCTGTGTCCATTTGCTCCATGCCCATCCATGTACCTGCCCAAATATATCTTAAAAGACGCCAACGTGTCTGCATCTGCCACCTCCGCTGGCAACGCGTTCCAGGAGCCCATCACCCTCTGTGTAAAGAACTTTCCATGCATATCTCCCTTAAACTTTCCTCCTCTCACTTTGAACTCATGACCCCTAGTAATTGAGTCCCCCACTCTGGGAAAACGCTTTTTGCTATCCACCCTGTCTATACCCATCATGATTTTGTAGACCTCAATCACGTACCCCTCAATCTCCGTCTTTCTAATGAAAATAATCCTAATCTATTCAACCTCTCTTCATAGCTAGCACCCTCCATACCAGGCAACATCCTGGTGAACCTGCTCTGCACCCTCTCCAAAGCATCCACATCTTTTTGGTAATGTGGTGACCAGAACCGAACACAGTACTCCAAATGTGGCCGAACCAAAGTCCTATACAACTGCAACATGACATGCCAACTCTTGTACTCAATACCCCGCCCAATGAACGAAAGCATGCCATATGCCTTTTTGGCCACCCTATTGACCTGCGTTGTCACCTTCAGGCAACAATGGACCTGAACACCCAGATCTCTCTGTTCATCAATTTTCCCTAGGACTTTTCCGTTTACTGTCTAGTTTGCCCTTGAATTTGATCGTCCAAAATGCATCACCTCGCATTTGCCCGGATTGAACTCCGTCTGCCATTTATCTGCCCAACTCTCCAGTCTATCTATATTCTGCTGTAATTTCTGACAGTCCCCTTCACTATCAGCTACTCCATCAATCTTCGTGTCATCAGCAAACTTGCTGATCAGACCACCTACACCTTCCTCCAGATCATTTACATATATCACAAACAACAGTGGTCCCAGCACAGATCCCTGTGGAACACCACTGGTTACAGGTCTCCAATTTGAGAAACTCCCTTCTACTACTACCCTCTGTCTCCTGTTGCCCAGCCAGTTTTTTATCCATCTAGCTAGCACACCCTGGGCCCCATGTGACTTCACTTTCTCCATCGGCCTGCCATGGGGAACCTTATCAAACGCCTTACTGAAGATAAGATAAGACGAGGATTAAATTATTCCATTGTGCCCGCAGAGACCCAATAAATAGTTAACAAGTTTTACTTAAGAAGATAAAACTTCTGGCACAAAATCTGCTCTGTTCAGAAAGAGCATTAACGGTTTCAGTCATGACTCACAATGCACAGGCTCAGTTGCATCAGCATGCAGCGTAATTGCATAATATCATTTTCTTTCAGGTTATAAAACTGATTGTGTCTCAGCAGTGAGAACAAAATCAAAATTTGCTTCATTTTCCAGGTCATTCTGCCAGACCTCGCAGTGTTGAGAATAGCAGTTTATGATGATAACAACAAGCTGATTGGCCAGAGAATCCTACCTTTGGATGGTCTGCAAGCTGGCTGTCGGCACATATCCCTCAGAAATGAAGGCAATAAGCCCTTATCGTTGCCCACTGTCTTTTGTAATATTGTACTCAAAACCTATGTCCCTGATGGATTTGGAGGTGAGATCATCAGGTTCTTACCTATCAGTATACATCATCTTACGGGAATGGTTTGGAAGGTTGCCCACTGAGTGAAAAATGACATTTGAAATGTAAAGCAACATTGTACTGTTGTACATTGTACATAACAACTGTGATAGTGGCAGAAGTAAATCATTTGAGTACATGTGTCGTGGAAATAATTTACAAATGAGAAGCTTCTATCATGTAATTTTAGCAATTTTGACTGTTATATTTACATTTCCTTTTTGATGGTCCACTCAGTCTCTCCTGAGAGCTCTAAGAGTGGCCTTCCACACATTGTCTCAGTGCCCATCATTGAGTTTGGACCCGGCTCTCAGCATGCTGTCTGTCCATGGGTGTAATGCAGCTGGGCTCCACACTAGTAAACGTGTGTTCATTTTTCAGAGGGTTGTTGGACAGTGACTTGATTAATATTAATGGTGGCATCCGCACTGATAGTCTGGCTATAATCAGGGATGGGGAAACTGAATCTGGGACCCATGCTCCATGGATATCAAATGAATGTCACCTTTGCTATTGAACCATTTTACATGCTGTTGCTGTTTATTTTCAAACTTGTTTAGGTTTGAATAACATTCCTATTTTCTGTGACATGTACAAATTTTGGAAGCCTCTAGGTCAGATTTTCCATTTCCTGTTGTGTTTGAGAAGGCCTAGGGTTTCAGTTCATCCATCGCAAAGATTGATTGTTTCCACTTGCAGAAACATTCATCATTTCTGTCTCCACCTCATCTCAGTTACTGCTGAAACCCTGCAATTTCGCCTCAGTTCCCTCCAGGCTTGGCCATTCTAGTGTTCAACAGGCTAGCTTGTCTCCTATTCTTTCCTTTCCATCAACACTTCCATCAGGCAGAAGATACAGAAGCTTGAAGACACGCACCAACAGGTTTAAGAATAGGTTCTTACCTGCCTTTATTAGACTGTTGATTTGACCCCTCTAACTTCAAATAACGTTCACTTCGCTGATGTTGATCTTGCTTCATGTGCCTCCTGTGCAGCTATAATCTTGTAAGCCTTGCTCTGTTTCAGCACACTATGATTGTTATGTCCTCGTTTGCTATGATCTGCCCGTACCGTTTGCAAAACAAAACTTTTCACTGTACTAAGGTACATGTGACTACAATAAATCAAATCAACTTATTCAAAATTCCTGGTCCCTATTCTATCTAACTTTAATCCCACTCTGTACTGTGACTCACATAAGCTTCCCAACCTGACACCCAAATCTTAAATTCCTTCTGAACTTTAAACCCCTCTGGTGAATTTAATCTCCTACTTTTAACAGAATTCCAGTTCAAAATTTCTTTTCTAAGTACTGAAACATCTATGCCTTCCTGTTCTTCATTAAGACATATAGTACATGCTCAAGTAACCATCAATCTTATGTAATAGTCAACCCCGACTTTTAGGACTTTTGAAGGGCAAAGTGCTCTTCTCACATACCATGTTTTAGTTTTCGGACTAAGGCTTGTTGGAACAGTTTACCAGGTCTTAAGTCTTTTTTCATTTAAACATCAGATCACCAGTAAGTAGAGGTAATGGGAACTGCAGATGCTAGAGAATCCAAGATAACAAAGTGTGGAGCTGGATGAACACAGCAGGCCAAGAATGGTATCAATGTGGATTTCACCAGCTTCAAAATCTCCCCTCCCCGCCACTGCATCCCAAAAGCAGTCCAGCTCGTCCCAGCCTGCCTAACCTGTTCTTCCTCTCACCTATCCCCTCCTCCCACCTCAAGCCGCACCTCCATTTCCTACCTACTAACCTCATCTCGCCCCCTTGACCTGTCTGCCCTCCCCAGACTGACCTATCCCCTCCCTACCTCCCCACCCATACTCTCCTCTCCACCTATCTTCTTTTCTCTCCATCTTTGGTCCGCCTCCCCCTCTCTCCCTATTTATTTCAGAACCCTCACCCCATCCCCCTCTCTGATGAAGGGTCGAGGCCCGAAACATCAGCTTTTGTGCTCCTGGGATGCTGCTTGGCCTGCTGTGTTCATCCAGCTCTACACTTTGTTATTTTAGCATCTCGTCTGGGGCAGCCTAATCCCTACTGAATTCAGGACCACAGCCAGTAACTAGTGACATTATCGGCAGTGCCAAAATCCCGGCATGGATTACTGCCCTTTAAAAGTATTACTTACATAAAAGTCAATTCCTAAAAGTTTGGCCTGAAAAGCTCAACTTTCACACAAGCATGTATAAGACCGATGAATACCTACTAGCATTATTTTTAATGTCTTATTTTTAATTATTATTCTATTATTTATTAATTATTTTAATATTTTAATGCTTTTATTATTTTAATTATTTTTAATTAGCAATATTTTAATCTGCTCTACAAACAGCAAACTAAAGCATTAAGAGGAACAAAAACAAAGTTGCTGGAAAAGCTCAGCAGGCCTGGCAGCATCTGTGAAGGAAAAAACAGAATTAACGTTTCAGGTCCAGTGACCCTTCCTCAGAGGACACGAAACGTTAGCTCTGTTTTTTCCTGCACGGATGCTGCCAGACCAGCTGAGCTTTTCCAGCAACTTTGTTTCTATTCCTGATTTACAACATCTGCAGTTCTTTTGGTTTATGTAAAGCATTAGAGGTATTGAGCTAATCTTGATCTCTGGATTCCAGCTGACCTTGTGTGTATTTTTGCCATAATCCTTGCCTTGAAAATTATAGCATTCACTGATATTTCTTTTAGACCTTCTTTAAAGCTTTTCTCTTCCTCTGCCAGATATCGTTGACGCTTTATCAGATCCAAAGAAGTTTCTGTCAGTAACGGAAAAGAGAGCTGACCAAATGAGGGCAATGGGAATTGAAACTGTACGTTAAAAAATACTTTAATACTTACTTCACACTGAATAGCAAATTGTTGAATAAATTTCTTCTGAATAAGTTCGCAAAAATTGCACTTTTATCACTGCAAATAGTAAGTAGTTGCAAATGGTTTATTTTCCCTCATTAATGCTAGACAACAGATACAAATATCCGCTGAGGTATGTGAGGTCAAAACGTGGCTTCTGAGTGCAATCTTTCTAATAATGAAGAACTATTAAGAATGGATCCTTCCTTCGTTCTGCCTCCTTTAATATCTAACATTATTTTCCAGTGTGCTGTAGCTATGCAGATGTTGGAGGTTTCACTGCATTTTAAGTTGATGCATAATGCAGGTTGTCAGTACAACGAGTCAAAGAATTATTTGATCCAGACATTTTTATAATTTGTCACTGTTCGATTAAGATTTCCAATTGAAGCTAGATTATTTTCAAGCCTAGGAGCTGACGAGCTTCAAAATTGAAAGAACTTCAATCGCCCACATTTTTCATTCTTTCTTTGGTGCACTGTTTGGATCACACAGTATGGTAAATTTAATCCCTGGTGGATTCAACCAAGTTTTTAATTCACAAATATGTCCTTGATGTGTGTGAAAGGGAGGTTAATGATCAGATTTTAACCATCGAGATCATCCAGACTCCAAGGCAAGCGGGGTTTCCAGGTTGGGAGCATGGTTGTGGTCGAGTGGGGACATTGGAGATGAAGACATTTCTGGAGATGGCCAGTTAAGAAATTCCATCCAATTAAAGGTAGCTCGCAGACCAGGGGACAAACAGGACCAACCAGAGGGCCTGGAGTGATGGAAGGTTGGCAGAATCACCAGGAGAGATGGTGCTGCCAGGATAGATGGGGAAACACAAAGACACCTGAAGATGGAATTGGCTTCTGAAGAGTCAGTGAAGTTTCTAAATAAAGAAATGTCGCAGGCAGGTCATGGGTGTGGAGAGGTAGCCCTTCCTCAGTATTGACTGGAGGCCAGAACTCTTGTGCAGCCGCAGCTCGGAATTTTAAAGAAGAACTCTCTGGACCTCAGGTCTATTTCTGGGAGATCATGTCCAAGCAACTGCTGAACTTAAACCTCAGCACAGAGGTGTTCAGGCCGGTTGGTCATCAGCAGGATCCCAGTGGTACGACCAGGTATACCCTCAGCTGAAACTAATTAACAATCTATTATACAACCAGACCCCAACCTCTGGCAAGATTGCTTGGAGTCAGCATCATGTTGCGGCGATGCTCTTGAGCAAAATTTTCTCATTTTGCTCCCTGTTCACATTGTAAGTATATCTTCGGGGCGACTGTGAAGATTCAGCCTTGGATAGATGCGATTAGGTGCTGAATGCTGGTCGGAATATTTCCATTCGGCTGAAATGTGATAACATCAAACAGCAAACAACTTTCACATGCCAAACTCTTGATTAAGTTACTGCAGGGTTGTTCCCTGCGACAGAAATCATAATTCATAAATCGTAAATCATAATTAAAGAAAAAGATTATTGCAGGAAACAAACCATTATTTCAGACCTAAATCAATTGATCTAAATCAGCAGTTTCTATTTACCATCCCTTTATTTTGCTTCCAGTTCAGGCACATTCTTAAATGTGTGTCTGCAGGAATTACGAAGCAGCTGTTGGTGGCTGAGTTGTAATTCATTAGCAGAATAATAGTTGCAAATGTCATTAATCTCTAACCGTGCTACACCATATGCATGACTATGTACTAACCTATCAAAAGCAAAGATGCAGTTAACTGTTAGCTAGCATGTCTACCATTCCATTGGATCCTAAAACCTAGGAGCGGATGTCGGCCATTCAGTCCATCAAGTCTGCTCTGTCCCTGAGTGAGATCATGGCTGATCTGATAATCCTCAGTTCCACTTTCCTACCTTATCCACATAAACCTTGATTCCCTTGCTGATTACATCTTTTAACATTCATAAGTAAAAGAACAACCGATAAGAATTAATGGAAATATTCAGAGGGTTGCTGGATGCATTGGTGACAAGAGGAATTATGAAAGCAATAACATATTTCTGTAACACTTCAATATAATCAAATATCCCAAGGTAGCCCATAGGAGTGATATAAAAGAAAATATGAAATTGAGCTACTTAAGGAGATATAATGTTTGGTCACAGAAGTTGGATTGAAGAAACGTCTTTCAGGAGGGAAGAGAGGTGGAAAGGTTTTAGGAGGGAATTCCAGAGCTTAAGGTACAGGCAACCAGAGACCAATCTGGATACCTAAGAGGACAGAATGAGATGAGTACTGACACCTTCAGAGAATTGTGGGGCTGTAGGGCATTACAGAGATAGAGAGAAGTGAGACCAGGAAGTGATTTGAAAACAACAATGAGAAATTTAAGAGCAGGACTTTGTTTAGCTGAGACTCAGTGTTGCTTATCCAACTTGGGTTGAAGGATGGTCAGGACTTGATGCACATTTGTGACATTTGCGCAAAGTAATGTTGAATGTAGGGGTCCTGCCCAGACTGCATAACCGAATAATAGGACCTCAAGTTAACTGAGGCACAGGTGAGAATTTCAACAACTGATGAGTTGAGACTATCGGATTCAGGTGATTTTATGGACGTGGAAATAGGAAGGCTCAACAATGGCATTAATTCATGGAAGTCCATTCTGCCAAAATGAAGACCTTTCTACCCCTTTAAGCTCTGGTGACCTGTAACTTCCAGCACTAGGCGGGGAGAAGATTACATGCTGTTCGTGTCTGTAATGCCCAGCTATGATCTGTGAGATCATAAAAATGAAATTACACATATAAGGAAGTAGCGACATCAGTATTTCTGAATTTTAACAACTGGTTTATGGCTTGAGAGTATTTCCTGCAGAGTTACAATTTATGTAGCTCTGTCCCAGTTTCTAAGGTAGTCAGTTTGAGTGAGATTTTTAATGTAGAACATCAGTTGGTGGATTTGTTTTTTCACACATGGCAATTTGTTTGCTTTGTACTTCAAGAGCGATATAGCAGATGTGCCAAATGACACCTCCAAAAACGATAAGAAAGGGAAATCTAATCCAGTGAAAGCAAGTGTCACACCACAGAGCAGCTCAGAACTGAGACAGAACTCAACATCTGGACAAGGCACTGCAAACGATGCGAAGAAAGGTGAGAATCCAGAATGATATTGTATTTTTCTTTAACCAGTGGTTGTTGTCTATGGGTTAGTCTTATTGGTTTGGAAGCCTCAAATTGTTTTGAGTTTGCAGATACTGAGTGGTATCTTGGGCAAAAAACATTCTCTCTGATGTTGAGCTCAGGAAACATTTCCATGTTAGGCTAGATTTTAAGATTCCTGGCAAACAGTTTGAAGGCGGTTGTGGAAGGTGGGGAATGGGGATTACTATCTGACCACCCTCTGATCTGTCTCCAGTTTTATGAAGGGAGGGGTATGTGGAAGCATCAGGTGATCCACCCTCCCCTTAACTATATAGGGCTCTAGCCATAGAGTCATCCGTCACGGAAATAGATGCTTCGGTCCAACTCGTTCACGCCGACCAGACATCTGAAATTAATCCAGTCCCATTTTGCCAGTATTTGGCCCTCTAAACCCTTCCTATTCGTGCACTCAGGCAGACATCTTTTAAATGTTGTAATTGTACCAGCCTCCATCACTTCCTCTGGCAGCTTATTCCAGACACGCACCACCCTCTCTTGAAAATGTTGCTCCTTGGGTCCCTTTTAAATCTTGCCCCTCTCACTTTAAATCAATGCCCTCTAGTTTTGGACTCCCCTACCCTGGTTATTTACCATATCCATGACCCTCATATTTTATAAAACTCTAATAAGGTCACCCTTCAACCTCTGGCACTCCAGGGAAAACAGCCCCAGCCTTTTCAGCCTCTCCCATAGTCAGAATACTGTAGACAGGTTTGGGCCCCTTACCTAACAGTGGGTTATTAGGGGATAACTGATCCCCCAATAATAAATTGGCATCAGAAGCAGTCCAAAGAGGGCTCACTAGGCTGTTACTGGTTATGGAGGAACTGTCCTATGAGGTGAGACTGACTAGGTTCAGCCTGTACTCACTGGAATACGGAAAACTGAGAGATGACCTTATTGACACTGTTCATAAGAGTACTTGACGAGGGAAGTGTGTAAAGAGTGTTTCCCACTGTGGGAGAATCTAGGACCAGAGGTAATAATTTCAGAATGAGAGATTGCACATTTAAGTATTTTTTTCTCTCAAAAGGTAGAGATTCAATGGAATTCTTTACCACATAAAACTCTTGAAGCTGGGCCATTAAGTATATTCAAGGGTGAGATAGACAGATTTTGAATCTATGAGGAAATCAAGAGTTAGGGAAAAATGCTGGACAGTGAAGTTGAGGGTATCAAATGAGGCATGATCTCATTGAAAGGCAGAATAGACTTGATAGGTTGAACAGCCTACTTCTGCTCCTACATTTTATAGTCTTAATGGCCCTTGAACTGCCTCATTCAGCCCTCACCACCGTTATACTGTTTAATAAATTAGAGTAAAGGTGAAAGATGCCAATGGGTTTTTCTGGGTTTAATCTCCTTACCTCACCATTTTCACAATGCTAAAGTTGAGTACGAAGTTGTAAGTTAATATTTGGACCAGATGACAAGGGTGAGGGAAAGAGCCATCATCCATAAAGGACGATGGATAGCTCCTGGTATTACTCCAATTCATTAAATACACTCCACTTACTTGGAATAAAGGTGAGGACGTAGGTCCTCCAGGAACTACCACAGCCAATACAAGGATTGAACCCATGCTGTTGGCTTTATTCTACACTACAACCTAGTCAACTGAGATAACCCACTACGTGGCTCATAAAGAAGATTTAATGTGTTGCACAATTATTATATAAAACCATAAGGTGTAGGAGTAGAAGTGTAGACCATTTAATCCATCAAACCTGCTCCACCATTCACTGAGATTGTGGCTGATCTGATAATCCTCAACTCCACTTTCCTGCCTTTTCCCCATTAGCCTTGTTTCCCTGACTGATTAAAAATCTCAGCTTTGCGTAGCCTCAACCATCCAGCTTCAACAGTACTCTGCAATGAAGAATCTCACAGATTCACTGCCCTCTGAGAGAAGAAATTCTTCCTCATCTCTGTCTAAAATATGCAACCCCTAATTCTGAGATTACCCCTCTGGTTCTAGATTCTCCAACAAGTGCAAACGTCTTCTCTGCACCTACCCTGTCAAGCCCCCTGTGAATCTTACACATACCAAAAAGATGTCCTCTCATTTATCTGAAATCCAGACCTAACTTATTCAAACTCTCCTCATATGATAGTCCCTCCATATCTGGGATCAGCCCAGTGAACTACAATGGACTTTCTCATCGAGTCATACACAATGCTAGTATATGCACGCATCAAGGCAACAGTGTTGTTTCAGAATCGTATCGTTTTGATCACAAACTTAACTGGCAGTCTGTCATCTGTGGTATTGTCCCTTGCTGAACACAGAGTAGTGCAAACGGACCAGCGGAGTATGTCATACTGCTCACTCATAGTTGGCTGAAAGCTGTTCCTGGTGCCATACTCATACCAACGTTGTAATTACAGTAAATGATAATTAAAGAACCACGAGTGGACACCCCAGACACTGTGCAGCAGTACCCATTAGTGGATTTCACTACTTGGTGCAACGGAATCTCAGCTGCTGGTAGTTTGAGTCAGGAATGATGGTAATCTGTGATCATGCAGTAGCCTGGTAGTTCCCCACATCCAGGCTTACACCTATTAGATGCAGGTTCAAATCCGACCATGTCACCTCATGGCCTTTGAAGTCAATTCATTAATAAAATCCAGAATTGAAAGCTTGTCTCATCAGTGGTGACTATAACACTACCTGTTGTTGTTGTGTTTGTGTTAAAACCCACCTGCTTCCTGGACTTAATTGATGGAAGTAAATCTACTGTCCTTACCTGGCTTGGCCTATGTGTAATTTGAAGTGGCACGGTGGCTCAGTGGTTAGCACTGCAGCCTCACAGCGCCAGGGACCCAGGTTCGATTCCAGCCTCGGGTGACTGCCTGTGTGGAGTTTGCACATTCTCCCCATGTCTGCGCGGGTTTCCTCCGGGTGCTCCAGTTTCCTCCCACAGTCCAAAGATGTGCACGTTAGGTGGATTGGCCAAGCTAAATTGCCTGTAGTGTTCAGGGGTGTGTGGGTTACAGGGGATGGGTCTGGGTGGGATGCTTCAAGGAGCGGTGTGGACCTGTTGGGCCGAAGGGCCTGTTCCCACACTGTAGGAATCTAATAACTCCAGACCTACAGAAATGCGGTAAATGTATTGTGAAACGGCTGAACAAGCCCAGGGTAATTAAAAATGGTTCCCCCAAATGCTGATGTGGACCACATCTCGTGAAAGAACAAAACGTACCCTCAGGTTATCCTTGCATTTTGATCTTTTGCAAGAAGGACAAGCAGTTTGGCTTATCAAAGACTTCAACAAACTGAATGAATTTGTTAATTAATGAATATAGGTGTAAAAATTCACATGTAGGTCTCTGAAACAGCTCCATGAAAGTTTCAATCATGTCCCCCTTCATCCTTCTAAAGTCTATCAAGTACAGGCCCAGAGTCCTCAGCTACTCTTCACATGACAAGCCCTTCATACCCAGGATCATTCTTGTAAACCTCTTCTGGACCCACTCCAAAGCCAGCACATCCTTTCTTACATTTTGGGCCCAAAACTGCTCACAATTTCCTAAATGAGCCTTATACAACTTCAGCAGTACATCTCTGCTCTTGTATTCTAGCCCTTTTGAAATGAATGCTAATGTTGCATTTGCCTTCCTTACTGCCAGCTAAATTTGCATGTTAGTCTTAAGGCAGTCCTGAAGTAGGACTCCGAAGACGCTTTGTGTTTGAGATTTCTAAAGCCTTTCCCTGTTTAGAAAATAGTCTGTGCCTCTACTCTTCCTTCCAAAGTGCATAACCTCACACTTTCCCAGATTGTATTCCATCTGCCAGTTCTCCGCCCACTCCCCTACCTAGATGAGTCCTTCTGCAGTCTCCCCCCTTCCTCAACACTGTCTGTCTCTCCACCTATCTTTGTGCTATCTGCAAACTGAGCAACAATGCCCTCAGTTCCTTCATCCAGATTGTTATTGTATAACGTAAATAGCTAAGCCCGAACACTGACACATGTAGAACTCCACTAGTCACTGGCTGCTATCTTGAAAGAGACCTCTTTGTTCCCACTGTCCGTCTTTGGCCAGTTAGCCAATCCTCCACACATGCCAGTTCCTTGACCCTAACACCATTGGCTCTTATTTATTTAGTAGCTTCCTGTGTAACATTTTGTCAAAGGCCTTCTGGAAATCCAAATACATTCACTGGCTATCCTTTGTCTAATCTGTTTGTTACCTACTCAAAGAATTCTGACACGTTTGTCAGGCATGAGGACCCCTTGGTGAAGCCATGTTTTACTGTACATTTTCAAGGACTCCCCAATTTCATCCTTAATGATGAACTCTAAAATTGTACCGATGACCAAGGTCAGGCTAACCAGCCTATCGTTTCCAGTCTTTTACCTCCCTCTCTTCTTAAACATGTGTACTAAATTAGCCATTTTACCCCCCCCTCCGATTTTTCCCAACTCCAGTGATTCCTGAAAGATTCACCATCAATGCTTCCACAATCACCTCAGCTATCTCCTTCAGAACTCAGGGGCACAGTCCATCTGGGCCAGGCGATTTCTCCATTTTCCACTTTCCCCAGTACCCTCTCTTTTTTGCCCCCTTACTGTGTTGAAGTTCTAGTATGCTACTGGTACTTTGCACCATGAAAACCGATGCAAAGAACCAATTCCATTCCTCCGCCGTTTCTTTGCTCTCCAGCCTCGTTTTTCAGCGGTCCAGTTACCATGTCTTATATCTGAAGAACGACTATGGGAATTTGGACAGAGAACTAGGTTGGCTTCACAAAATCTTACTTCTACTGAGGCCCATTAAAACCGCTTAATATACATTCTGGTGACAAACATTCTGTCAGTTTCGTGAACAGGGTGTTCATTCCCACTCCAAGAAATGACCTCACGACTCATCTGTACACGCAGAGCTGTGCTGTAACATTACGGCCCTACACAGTCACTTGACAGGTTGGGGTTACACAACTGTCAGACCTCACTTGAACCCAAAACCTTGACTCTGCTATCTCTCCACAGCTTGCTACCAACGCTGCTTGGTTTCTCCAGCAATTTCAGTTTTTGTTTCAGATCTCCAGCATCTTTTGTTCACTTAATTTTACTCACCTGATTATATTTAGCTTCCTCCCAGTCGATTTACGACAGTTCTCACACTTATCATTCAGGTGGTTCCTGCAAAGTTTAAGACGGAAAATATTGCAATTCTTTATAAATGACCTTTCAGTACCATGCAACCGGTGACCCTGTTTTGTCTTGATGCCTGGCTGCCAATTCACTGCGATTCATTCTCAGAGATGCTTTTAAGCATTGATTTCAGAACTTGTCTTTCGGCACTTTATTGACACCAAGAGATGAGGTTGTGTTAACTCACAACTGACCACCAGCGCAGCATATTCATTCAGTCGCTACTCACAAGCTGCAATACTCCACCTAGTGGTGGTGTTGCTCATAAACATCGGATAGAAATTTTACGCAGATTTTATCAAGATCTCTGTTTTAAAATTGTGACCCTCCAAAGTGCTCAAGTGTCATTTTCATGGGACAAAAAATGCAGGAATCGTCATATTCCATGGAGCGTTTGACAATCTCTTTTGTAGTTAAGCTAATTGGTTTCTTTTATCAGAGATAATGGGAACTGCAGATGCTGGAGAATCCAAGATAACAAAGTGTGGGGCTGGATGAACACAGCAGGCCAAGCAGCATCTCAGGAGCACAATAGGCCCGAAACGTTAGCTTTTGTGCTCCTGAGATGCTGCTTGGCCTGCTGTGTTCATCCAGCCACACACTTTGTTGTCTTGGTTTCTTTTATTTTGTCTGTATTTTAACAGTGGAGTAAAAATAAAAATAAAGAGTTTTTCAAGCATGTTTGTGGCTCAGATGCTTGTTTCATTAATAAACTGCAGGACTGTTATGAAGACCCAGAACAATGTTGTTGAACAATCTGTTCAGTGGTGAGTCAGGTTGTGCGATAAACATTGAGCGAGCCAGTGACACCCGCAGTGGAAAAAGGAATAGGTAATAAATTAGCACTCTACTACAAGTACATATCTACTGTCGCCAATTATAAACCTCTGAGGCCTAAATTTGCTTTTGTGAAGTCTTCAAATTGTTTATCTCCCTAATGATTATCACATGGCTCAGTGGTTATCACTGCTGTCTCATAGCACCAGGAACCCAGGTTTGATCCCACTGCTGCCTCATAGCACCAGGAACCCAGGTTTGATCCCACTGCTGTCTCATAGCACCAGGAACCCAGGTTTGATCCCACTGCTGTCTCATAGCACCAGGAACCCAGGTTTGATCCCACTGCTGTCTCATAGCACCAGGAACCCAGGTTTGATCCCACTGCTGTCTCATAGCACCAGGAACCCAGGTTTGATCCCACTGCTGTCTCACAGCACCAGGAACCCAGGTTTGATCCCACTGCTGTCTCACAGCACCAGGAACCCAGGTTTGATCCCACTGCTGTCTCATAGCACCAGGAACCCAGGTTTGATCCCACTGCTGTCTCATAGCACCAGGAACCCAGGTTTGATCCCACTGCTGTCTCATAGCACCAGGAACCCAGGTTTGATCCCACTGCTGCCTCATAGCACCAGGAACCCAGGTTTGATCCCACTGCTGTCTCACAGCACCAGGAACCCAGGTTTGATCCCACTGCTGTCTCACAGCACCAGGAACCCAGGTTTGATCCCACTGCTGTCTCATAGCACCAGGAACCCAGGTTTGATCCCACTGCTGTCTCATAGCACCAGGAACCCAGGTTTGATCCCACTGCTGTCTCATAGCACCAGGAACCCAGGTTTGATCCCACTGCTGTCTCACAGCACCAGGAACCCAGGTTTGATCCCACTGCTGTCTCACAGCACCAGGAACCCAGGTTTGATCCCACTGCTGTCTCATAGCACCAGGAACCCAGGTTTGATCCCACTGCTGCCTCACAGCACCAGGAACCCAGGTTTGATCCCACTGCTGCCTCACAGCACCAGGAACCCAGGTTTGATCCCACCCTCGGGTGACTGTGTGGGGTTTGTATATTCTCCTAGTGATTGTGTGTGTTTTCTCTGGGTGCTCCGGTTTTGCCCCAGAGGACAAGGATATGCAGGTTAGGTGGACTCGCCATACTAAGTTGCCCATAGTGCCCAGGGATGTGTAAGCTAGGTGGATGAGCCGAAGGTAATATAGGGCTACAGGGATAGGGTTTGGCGGTAGGGGGTGTCTGTGTGGGATGCTGTGCAGAGGGACGGTGTGGACTTGATGGGCTGAATGGCCTGCTTCCACATTGTAGGGATTCTGTGATGATTTCTAAGTATCAATATGGCTTTGTACGTTGCCAGTTGCATGGACCCAGCAATGCAGAAATTGTCATATTCCACAGGCTGTGACATTGATACATATCTACCATGGCCCAGAAATCCTTTATTATCATGCATTAATATAGTTTTGTTTTGATATTTGAGTTAATTTGCGTATGAGTGAAAGGTAAAGCCACCATAGTCCGACTGGACCATTGGGCCACTCTGTCATTCGAGCAAGAGACAACTTACTGCTGGTGTTTAACCTGGGGGTTAACAGATCAAAGGTGTGGGCAGAGGTTGAGAAGGTTAGTAACCTGAGCAGGAAATGAGCATTCCTAATTGGTTGTGTAACCTGAGCAGGAAATGAGCATTCCTAATTGGTTGTGAAATGGGAAGTCACATTCTCAAAAAAGCCACTGTATTAATCCAAGCATTTCTTTCTTTTTAGTGATGACTAAAACATAGATATTCCCACTTCCCCATCCCTAATCATTTCTGTATAGTTGCCGAAAGTTAAATCTAGTGTCTGACTTAAAAATAATTTGTATGGCCATTAATTCCTTGTTGTTTGCAAGACCACACTCCATGCAAACTGGCTCCCACATTTTCCAACTTTACAATAATGTCGTTCTTGGTATCTAATTAGCTGTAAAGCACTTTGTGGCTGTGAAAGGCAATATGCAAATACAGATTTTTATTTCCAGTTATGCTGCTTGGTGCAAACCGAAGTCACTTGCACAGGAACATTGATCATTGGCACAGGAGTAGGTCATTCCAAACCCTGAGCCTTCAATGAGGTCACAGTCGATATGTGGCCTAACTCCATATACCTGCCTTTGTCCCATATCCCTTAATACCTTTTACTTATCAAATATTTAGCTAGAACCTTCACAACATCTTACCGTTTCACTCTAGGTAGCAGGGCTTTAAGTGTTTAAGTTGTCCCTTTATTTCTCATTGTGTACAGCAGTATTTGCAGTGTTTTAATATTATGAGCATGTCTTGTATATCACAATGAAGTAGTTTTATTGGACTATTAATATGCTTAAGGTAACTGGGAATGAGTTTAGTGATGCTGAATAATCATAGCTGGAACTTTTTTTTTAGCAGATATAACACTGGTGCCTCAGGTGAATATTGAGGACTTGAAGCAGATGAAGGTAATTTTGTGTAACATTTTAAAAGGCTCATTGAAGTTACTTTACTACTCATGATTACTCATTACTATTTTATTAGTTTATTATTTATTTTATTATTGTTGATATTTATTATATTATTTATACTTTATTACTCATTATTACATATTACTCATTAGTCCTTCCTGAGATATGGATATCAATGGCAGGGCCAGCAATTCCTAATTGAACTTAGGGCGATAGTGAGCTGTCTTCTTGAACCACTGCAGTCCATGTGCTGTAGATATACTTGTAGTACTATTAAGAGGAAATTTTGGCTCAGGAATGCTGAAGCAATGGCAGTAAGTTTTTTTTTCTTTATAATGCCTTGCATATCCTTCGGCTGCTTTATAGCCAGTTAGGTTTTTGTTTTGAAGCAGAGCAGGTCACCTTCAGCAGCACCTCCCAAGCTCTCATCTTCAAACATCTAGAAGGACAGTAGAAATATGGGAACACCACTACCTGAAAGTTCCCCGCCAAACCACTCACCCTCTTGACTTGGAAATACATCGCCCTTCCTTCAAAATTCTTCCTGGCTCAACATCCTGGAACCCTCTTCCTAAGAGTGCTGTAGGTGTCCCTACACCACATGGACTGCAACAGTTTAAGAATACAACTCACCTCTTCCTTCTTCAGGGAAACAGAAGGTGGATAATACATGTTACCATAGCCAGCAATGTCCACATTTCATAGTAGACTATAAAAAATGTCACAGTTCAACCATCGCGCTATGTCTAGAGCCTAAGCCTATTTTTTTACTCATTTCCTGACATCACCCGTGAGCATAATGTTTTGCAATTCCTTTACTGGTCTCTGCTATTCTTTATTTAATTCCCATGTTAGAGTTTTCAGCAGTTTTCAAAACATGTTTTATTCAATGTAACGTCCTGTTAAGTTAATTCAAAAATAATGGAACCTTCTTCTCACTGATTAAGTTGTAAGGATCTGGAGAAAATAGTTGTTTCCATTATGGAGTAGAAAATTGCCCACTGCCAAGGACAATCCAAAAATTAGAAAGAAATAACCGCGTACAAGAAATGGACCATTCAGTCCAACTTGTCCATGCTAGCAGTGTATCCCATGCTTTCTCATCTTAGTCTATCAACAGAGCTCATTATTCCCCTCTCCCTCACATCCACTTTCCATACTTGTGTATTTTGACCACTGCAGTCTCTGAGCATTAACATTAAGCATTTTTCAATTTTATGCCATAGGTTTACTTTGTCACATTTAGGACAAAGCCAAGCCAATGTCCTCAGAAACTTGACCTTAAAAGCCACGTTTCAGCCAGTAAAAAGTTTGTCCATTAAAGGGTGATGGGGCAAAGGAAATGTGCAAACTTTAAAAGAAAATCGTTAAATTTATTTTTTAAAAGAGGTTTCAGGAAATCAAGTTAAATTTGAATAAGAACAGTGGAATTTTAATTTAGGACCAAGAAAAGTGCAGGGAATAAGGAAGAGGGGAGGAATAGACTTTTTTCTTAAAGACAACTAGAAATAACATGAATATAATTTTGGCTTGGAATTTTGCTACCAGAGGTGAAGCTTGGGTACTTGCAGAGGCTTTGAACAAAAATGCAGGGAGACCTCTCAATCTCTGTGGCAAAAACCTGACCTCCCCCACCATGCAACTGAAGAATTTTCACAGGCAACTTAGCAGGAAACTAAAACTATTTACAATCAAATGACATGTTAAACATTTTACACAGTGAAATAAAGACCAGAGTACACTGAAATTAGGCAAAGGTGAAATATTTAGACTCTTTTTAAAAGTAACTTCTAAAAATTCAGTAACTAATCACGATGGGGACATTCAACAATACTCCGCACACAACATTTTTTTTTCCCCAGAGCCAGATCTGTTCTTCAACATTAGTTATTACTCAGTTTGCTGTTAAAATTCCACTAACAATTCATTGAACACAATTTTAACTTCTGTATCAATTTTCTAACACCAATGCATGAGCAGCAGCAACAACATCACTTGTCTCATTCATTGCCAGCTCTGGAGAGATGGGGATGTAGCACACAGTGTAACGCAAGGCAAGGGGATAAATGACTAACTGCAAACTCAGGACTTAAATGTTTAGTCACATGAATGCTGATTGCAGTGAGTTTTAGAGGGTTAGTGACAGCAAATGTTTGACACTTCGCCATCAAAACTCCCCATAAGATCCAAGCCTTTGCATGTACAGGTGGAGTTATATCCCCAGTGTTTGATTTATTGGCTTCAGATCAGTCTTAAAGTGATGAAGCAAGTCATGACATTTTATCAGCTATTTAACTGTGACATTGCTCATTGTAATGTCACAGCAAGTTAAAAACATATCAGAACAATTAGACAGGCAATGTCCTTCAGGTCAGTGAAACATAAAATTCTCATATATGTGTTGCTCAAAATATATCCCATTCTGTTAACTTTTTGCAAGTAATAACTAAAATGGAAATAAGGACCAGAAAATAAAGGGAAAGGTACGAAAGAGGGCTGTGTTACAGTGATGCAATGGGCTAATTGATTTGGCCTCTTTAAAACAAAGCAGGGCATTTTCTGAACTCCCATTGCAATTATGGTCTTTTCTTGCAAACAATTAAAATCATTTTATTGTTTGATATTATAGGCCTACCTAAAATTGTTGAAGAAGCAGCAAAAAGAACTGAGTGCATTAAAGAAAAAGCATGCTAAGGTATGTATGTGCTTGTCACACTTCTAGGAACAGGAGGAGGCCATTTGGCCTTCAGACCTGTTCTAACCCTCACTTCAAAGGAATCACTGCCGGTCTGTGGCTGATCTCCATTTACCTGTCTTTGTTCCATAGCTGTTTTCAGAAGTGACATTTGTCAGTATTCGGTGCAAAATTAACAATGTAGCATAATTACCTTCTTTTTGAAATTGGGTCCAAAGTTCTCCCATCCCTTGTGCGCGAAATGTTTCCTAATTTTGCTCCTGAAAGATCTAGTTATGATTTTTAGACTCTGTTCCCTGGTATTTGATTCCTAAGCATCAGAAACAGGCACTCTGTATCTAGCCTACCTCCTCTTAATCTGTTGAAAACTTAGACCATAACGCATACTTAATGTTTGACTTTGGAAGGAATACAACCCCAATTTGTGTATTAACTCCTTATAATGTAACCCGTCAAGGCCGGCAATAGTTCATGTTTAGTTTAACTGTTCCATAATGAGAATGCAAATCCTCAGCATGATTAAGAATTGATTTTATGAAACAAATGAGGTGAACCTGTTCTGAAAAATACAATGTGTGAAACAATCATGTAATTGCCTAAAAGTAAAAGCACAAGATGCACGATGCACATGGTGAAATTGTCTCAATTGAATAAATTTACCTTTGTAAGGAGTAACAAGACTCAAAATTAATCACATTGAGCAGGCTATTAATACCTCTAATAGCATCATAGAATCCATACAGTGGGGAACAAGGCCATTTGGCCCATCAAGCCTGCACTAACCCTCGAACAAGCATCCTACCCAGTTCCAGCCAACCAGCCTATCGCCGGAAACCCTCATGGCTAGTCCACCTAACCTGCACATCCCTTGGACACTACAAGGCAATTTAACATGGCCAATCCAACTAACATCCTTGGACAGTGGGATGCTACCAGAGCAAACCCACGCAGACACAGGGAGAATGTGCAAACTCCACACAGACAGTTGCCCGGGGGCGGAATTGAACCCAGGTCCCTGGCGCTGTGAGGTAGCAGTGCTGATCACCGAGCCACCATGCCTGTGTGCTCAAAGACTAACAAAGTACCTATTTTTAATGTTCAACTTCTGGTTTATCATCTGACCTGCATTGCACTTACCTCTGCTCATTACTAATGAAGTGAAGGGCAAAGATCATATGTGCAGCAATGGCAGATTATAAGAACATGAAAAGGAGCTGAAGTAGACCATTTGGCCTCTCAAACCTGCTCTACCAGTTAACAAGATCATGGCTGATCTTCTACGCCCATGCCACCTTTCTGGTTTATCCCCATGCCCCTGAATTAATTCTAAATGCAAGACTTTGTCGATCCCTGTCTGTCACATACTGACTGGCTGAGTGTCCAAGCTCTCCGTGGTAGGGATTTCCAAAGAGCCACAGCCCTCTGAATAAAGAAATTTCCCCTCAGCTCAGTCATAAATGATTGACACCCTTATGGTGAGACTGTGACCAATGTTCTAGAGCAACCTGTTAAAGTCCACCTTGTGAACCCTCTTAATAATGTTGCATAACCCAATGAGTCAGAACATAGAGCATCAAACAGTACAGCACAGTACAGGCCCTTCGGCCCACAATGCTGCGTGAACCTATTGTCCTACTAAGATGAAACTACCCTGCAAACCCTAAAATTATACTATCATCCATGTTAACCTCTCATTTTCCTAAACTCCAAGGCGTAAGGGTCTAGACTGACCAAACCCTCTTCATGAAACAATCCCCTCATCCCATGAGTCACTTGGTTGCTCTTTGTTTCATGGCAGATGTGTTGGATGTAACAACAGAGAGAAAACGACAGAAGTCGGCCCTCCGTCCCTTCAGTCCTGCTCTGCCTTTCACTAACATCAAAACTTATCCTCTTTAATAAGGTTAAAAGTTAGAAAGTTTGCAATCTTAAAGAAACTTTAATTGAAATTAATTAGAAAGTAATGTGTTAAAGGCTTCCATGTCCCCAGGTCCTTATAATCTGTGCACGAGATTACTAAAGAAAATGCCCCAGCATTTTTTAATGTATTGGTGGTCATCTTGCAATAGACTCTGGTGCAGTTCTTACCGATCGGAGGGAGGCAATTAAAACACCACTATTCAAAGAAAGGAGAGCAAACAGTGTAAAACAGACTAGGTAGCCTGACGTCAGTCCTGGGGAAATTTGCCAGTCTATTACAGAATATGTGACAATGGAGCACTTGAAAAGTTATTGGGTTTAGAAAAGTCAGCACAGGCTTATGAAAGGGAAATCATGCTTAACTAATCTACTGGAGTTTTTCTGGGGTGTCACTAGGACAGTAGATAAGGGAGAAGCAGCAGGTGTGTGTTTCAATTTCAAAAACAGTTTTGACAAGGTCCCACATAAGAGGATAGTGAAAAAAATTAAAGCAAATAGGTTTGAGGGTAATGCAGCAGTGTGGACTGAGAATTGTTTGACAGTCCAGATACAGAGATTGGGAATAAAGAGGTCTTTTTTCCAAGCAGCAGATGATAAATCATGATGCGTCACAGTAATCAGTGTTGTGGCCCCAGCTAGTCACAAGATGCATAAATGACTTTGGACAGGGAAACAAATGAAATGTTGCCCTGATAACTCATACCTAAGAGGGATTGTGAGTTACAAGGAGGAGGCACACAAAACTAAAACTGCAAGCCAGTCTTCAGGTGTCACCTCACCAAGGCTTTAGATGGATTATAATGAGATATCTCTATTCTTACATTCAAATCCTCTCAGGACAGAGGCTAACAGACTACTTGCCTTCTGAATTGCTTGTCTGCACCTGCACATTAACATTCAGTGACTCATAAATCAACGACGTCAGGCACCTTGGAAGTTTAGCACTTCCGAGTCTCTCACCATTAGAGAGGAGAATCTGTATTTTTGCCTTTTCTCGATGACTGATTACTTTTTAGCTACACAATGGGTCAGTTAGCTGTACGACTGGTTTGAGATGCAGAGTGATGCCAACAGCATGGGCTCAGTTTCTGCAATCTCCAAGGTTATTCACCTACTCCCCTCGCCTGAGGTGTGGTGACCCTCAAGTTATCGAGTCGTACAGTATGGAAACAGATGCTTCACTCCAACTCGTCTATGCTGACCAAATTTCCCAAACTATACTGCTCCCACTTGTCTGCATTTGGCCCTTTTTCCTCTGAGCATTTCCTATACATGTACCGAACTAAATGTCTCGTAAATGTTGTAGCTATACCTGCACCAGCACTTCCTCTAGCTGTTCATTCCACATCCAAACCACTTTCTGTGTGAAAATGTTGCCTCTCAGGTCCCTTTAAGTCTTCCTCCTCTCACCTTAAAAATATGCCCCCAAGTTTTGATCTCTCCCACCCTTGAGAAAAGACCTTTACTTTCACATTATCTATGCCCCTCATGATTTTACAAACCTCTATAAGATCACCCCTCAACCTCCTAGGGTCTTGTGAGAAAAGTCCCAGTCTATCCAGCCTCTCGCTATAACTCACACCCTCCAGTCCCGGCTACATCCTGGTAAATATTTTTTCTGAACACTCTCTCGTGAAATAATATCCTTCCTATAGCAAGGCGACCAGAACTGTACACAGTAATCCAGAAGAGGCCTCACCAACATCCTTTACAACCTCAAAATAACGTCCCAACTCTTCTCCTAAATAGTCTGAACCACAAAGGCAAATGCACTAAGCACCTCCTTAACCACCCTGTCTACCTGCATCTCCACTTGATGGCCCAATTGACCAAGATCCCATTGTACTCTTAGATAACCTTCTTCACTGTCGCTATATCACCAACTTTGGTGTCACCTGCAAACTTACTAAGCATGCCTCCTGAATTCTCATCCAACTCATTTATATAAATTACAAACAACAGTGAACCCAGCACCAATCCATCTGGAACACCGCTGGTCACAGGTCTTGAGCCCAAAAAACAACCCTCCACCAACACACTCTGTCTCCTGCCATAGAGCCAATTTTGTATCTATTTGGCAAACTCTCCCTGAATCCCATGTGAAAATCTTTACTGATCAGTCTACCATGTGGAACTTTGTCAAAGGCTTTATTAAAGTCGACGTACACAACATCTAGTGCTCTGACCTCATCAGTGTTTTTCTTTACATTCTCAAAAAGCACAATCATGTTAGTGAGACACGATTCCCCATGCATAAAGCGATGATGACTATTCCAGATCAGTCCTTGCCTCTCCAAATGCATGTAAATCTTATCTCTCAGAAACCTCTCCAACAGTTTATCCACCACTGATGTTAGACTCACCAGTCTGTAGCTCCCAAGCTTCTCCTTACAGCCGTTCTTAAATACAGACACGACTTTAGCCACCCTCCAGTCCTCTGGCACCTGGCACATGGCTGTAGATAATACAAATATCTCTGATAGGGGTCCTACAATTTCTTCTGTAACTTCCTACAACATCTTGGGATACACATGATCAGATACTGGAGATTTTTCCACCTTTATGTATTTTAAGACCTTTAGTGCCTCTTTTTCTGTAATGTGAACTGCTTTCAAGACATCAGTCTTCATTTCCCCGAGTTCCCTGTTTGCCATTTCTAGCTGCACACATAGATGACCTCGTCGAACCACCATCAGTTGTTTCTCTTTATTGAGAGAGCACTCTGTATTGTGCTAAGTCCATTTGGTTACCTTTGGTTAAATGACTATTGAATGCCCTCAGAGATAGTAAGAACTGCTGATGCTGGAGTCAGAGATAACACAGTGTGGTGTTGGAGGAACACAGCAGGCCAGGCAGCATCAGAAGAGCAGGAAAGTTGACTTTTCGGGTCAGGACCCTTCTTCAGAATGCCCTTTAAGTTTTCCACGTACAGGGTGAGTTTTCCCTCAGTCTTATTTGAATGGAAGAAAAGCTGGACAGATTACTTTACAGACATGTACTCACCCAATATTTGCTGTTCCTACGCGACCCTGAATATCTGGAAAACTTTCCGAATTTCGGGACAGTAGAAATGGTTGAGAATTTCAAAAGGTTATGATTGGGACTTAACTTCATTTCAACAGGTTATGTCTTTATTTATGGTGAATAACAAAATTAATTTATGGATGCGTGTTCTTCACCAGGCGAGCAAATTCTAAGCCATAAAATACCAAAGTCACTGACTTGTACTGATGACTATAAATGGATCAACGTGTTTGTCGCTTTGCTGTTTTAACTATTCCCTCCTCATGTAAACTTGTAGCTTCTTCTGTTGCTTAGTGGGTAGACCCATTGCGTTTCTTAGTTGGAAAGTTCAAGTCTCACTCCAGAGATTTGAGAAGGCAGTGCTAATTGATGTGCAAATGCCAGTGCTGCACTGTCAGAGTTGATGTGATTCAGGTGTTGTGTTAGACAATAGCACCATTTGTTATGTAGTGCAGACGTGAAATCTCCAACGACACTGCTTCACCAATGAAGAGTGGATTCTCCTGGTGCCTTGACCAAGATTCATCCTTCAACAACAGCTGAAGCAGATGATCGGGTCCCTAATACATATTGGATTTTTTTAGGAGGCTCTTGTGGCATAGTGGTAATGATTCTACTTTGACAACCAGGAGGCCTCAGTTTAATCCCACCCGCTCCAGCGGCGTGTAATATCATCTCTGAACAGGTTGATTAGAAAATAGTTACGTATTGGTTTGGGGCCCATTTGGCACAGTGGTAAAGTCCCCACCTCTGGGCCAGGAGGTCTGAGTTCTAAACCTTTGCTCTTCCACAGGTGTGTCAGAACAGCTCTGAACAGGTTGATGAGAAAATAGGGATAGATTGGTTTGTGGTACAAATTGGCATTTATGTTTCCTACATTGCAAAAATGATGATGAGTTAGGTGTAATTTGAAGTGCGTTCAAATGTATATAGAAACCGGAGGAAACAGGGGCAGGATAAATTCAATATGAACATGGCTGATCATCTAACTCAATCCCCTGTTCCTGTTTTAAGACCATAAGACATAGGAGCAGAAATTAGGCCATTCAGCCCATCGAGTCTGCTCTGCCGTTCAGTGTGGCTAATAGGTTCCTCAACCCATTCTCCTGCTTTCTCCCCGTAACACAAATGCCAATTTGTACCCAACTAGGTCCCACAAACCAAAGTATCATTATTTTCTCATCAACCTTGATCCCCTTGACAATCAAGAACCTATCTATCTTTTTCGGAAATATACGCAATGACCCGGCCTCCACAGCCTTCTGTGGCAGTGAATTCCATAGATTCACCACTCTCTGGCTGAAGAAGTTCCTTATCTCTGTTCTAAAAGGCCTTCTCTTTACTCTAAGGCTGTACCCTCAGTACCTAGTCTTTCCTTTCAATGGAAACATCTTCCCAACATCCACTCTGCCCAGGCCATTCAGTATTCTGTAAGTTTCGATTAGATCCCCCCCTCATCCTTCTAAACTCAATCGAGTATAGACCCACAGTCTTCAAACGTTTCATATATATTAAGCTTTTCATTCCTGGGACCATTCTTGTGAACCTCCTCTCAACCTGCTCCAGGGCCAGTACATGTTTCCTGAGATATGGTGCCCAATGCTGCACACAATGCTCCAAATGTGGCCTGACCAGAGTCTTTTAGAACCTCAAAAGTACATCCCTGCTTTTATATTCAAGTCATCTCAAAATAAATGCCAAAGTTGCACTTGCCTTCCTAACTACTGACTCAACCTACAAGTTTACCTTGAGACAATCTGGACTAGAACTCCCAAGTCTCTTTGTACTTGTTCTGAATTTTCTCCCTATTTAGAAAATAATCCATGTTTCAATTCTTCTCACCAAAGTGCATGATCTCACACTTTCCCACATTGTACTCCATCTGCCACTTCTTTGCCCATTCTCCTAACCTGTCCAAATCCTTCTGCAGCCTCCCCACCTCCTCAATACTACCTGTCCCTCCACCTGTCTTTGTATCATCTGCAGACTTAGCTAGAGTGCTCTCAGTTCCTTCATCTAGATCATTAATGTACAAAGTGAAAAGTTGTGGTCCCAACACTGACCCTTGTGGAATACCACTTGTAACCAGCTGCCATCCTGAGAAAGACCCTTTAACCCCACCCTCTGCTTTCTGCCGGACAACCAATCCTTTGACCCCTTTAGCTCTAAGAACGATATCTAACTCCTTCTTGAAAACATTCAATGTTTTGGCCTCAACTGCTTTCTGCGGCGGTGAATTCCACAGGCTCACCACTCTCTGGGTGACAAAAATTCTCTTTATCTCAGTCCTAAATGGCCTACCCCATATCCTTTGATGTGACCCTTGGTTTGGGACTCGCCGATTATTGGGAATATCCTCTCTGTCTTTCCCCTGTATAGTCCTGTTTGAATTTTACAGCTTTTTATGCAATTCTCCTGTCATTTCTCTGAACTCCAAATAATACAGTCCTAACTGATCCAGTCCCTCTGCCTGGCAAATTTTTGCACTCCCTGCCATAGCCAGAACATCCTTCCTCAGATAAGAGGCCAAAACTGCACACAATATTCCAGATGTGGCCTCTCCAAGGCCCTGTACATTTGCAGCAGAACATCCTCATTACAGTCTTCAAATCCTCTCACAATGAAGTACTTTATTGGTTGTAAAACACTATGGTTTTGAAATGGGCTATGTAAATGTAAGTTCCACTAGTGCTGGGTCATATCTCACCTTTACGTTTCTTGAGGGTAATGAAGATAACATGAGGAGTAAAAGCAAGAATAGGCCTCCTGTGCTACATACTAAGATCTTCATCAATCTTAACTTTAGTTTCACTTAACTCTGCTGATCTCCAAATACATTGAGATTCCAAAGGCCAATCAGTCAGAGCCGTGAATGTATTCAATAACTGTCCATCCACAGCTTTGGAGATTGAGTAATGCAGAATGGTCCAGCATTGCCTTTTGGCGAACTGACCCAACTTGTTTTTCAAGAAATGCCTTGTCAGGTCACAGGAAGAGAGACAGCACAGACATCCTTGGAGCAGTCACAGACAGACTACTGGACGAAGCCATACAGTGGAAGGGGGAGCAACCCAGGCCCCCAGTGGAGAGCTGTACAGAGCAACAAGAGGAGGTGGTCAGGGCACTAAGTGTAAATACAAACACCACTGAGGTGCATCTTGCCATTAGAAAGAAGTGTCCACTCGGTTACAGTGTTCAAGCTGCCCCATCATTTATATTGATCAGTTCCTTAGACAGGGAGACAGTACTGTAGTGGCAATGTCAGTGGACTAGCTATGCAGAAACCCAGCCTAACGGTGCCAGGACTTAGGTTAGTAAGTCTGTCTTATGGAGCTAATCTCATCAATGGTTTTCATAACCAATTTTGTCATGTGCCCTAAGTGCCCAACTGGTTCACTGATAACATTTAGGAAATATGCCGTCCTTACCCATAAGACTGTAAGATATAGGAGCAGAATAAAGCCTTTTAGCCCATCGAGTATGCTCTGCAATATGATCATGACTGATTTGTTTCTCAACTCCATTCCCCTGCCTTCTCCCTATAATCCTTGATCTCTTTACCAGTTAAGAACCTAGCTATTATTCTCTTAAAGACACTCATGATTTGACCTCCACAGCCCTCTGAGGCAATGAGTTCCACAGATTCACCACCTTCTAGCTGAAAAAATTCCTCCTTGTCTCAGTTCAAAAGGATTGGCCAAAAGGATTGTGCCCTTGGGTCCTAGTCTGTCCTACTAGTGGAAAAATCTTCTCCACGTCCACACTATCCAGGCCTCTCTGTATTCTGAAAGTTTCAGTGAGATACCCCTTCATTCTTCTAAAACCCATCAAGTACAGACCCAGAATCCACAACTGCTCCTCGTGTTACAAGCCCTTCATTTCATGAATCATTCTTATAAGCCTCCTCTGGACCTCTTCCAATGTCAACTCATCCTGCTGTAGGTTTGGGGCCCAAAACTGCTCAGAATATTCCAAATGCAGTCCAACTGGAGTCGTCTGCAGCTTCAGCAGTACATCTCGGCTCCAGGCCCCTTGAAATGAATGCTCACATTGCATTTGTCTTCCTAATGGCCCAACTGAACCTGCATGTTAATCTTAAGAGAATCCTGAACCCTGAGATTCCTAAGACCTCTTGTCCTTCGGATGCACAAAGCCTCTTCCCATTTAGAAAACAGTCTAGGCATCTATTCTTCTGACCAAAGCTCTTAACCTCACATCTTTCCCACATTGTATTCCATCTGCCGCTTCTTTCACTACTCTCCTAGCTGGTACAAGTCCTTCTGCAGCCTCCCCGCCTCCTCAACACTACCTGTACCTCCATCTATCATATATAAACCTAACAATGCTCTCAGTTCTGTTGTCTAGATCATTAATGTGTAACATGAATAGTTTGGTCCCAACACCGTCCCCTACAGAACTCTACTCCTCACTGGCTGCCATTCTGAAACCCATTCTCTCCACCCTCTGCCTTCTGCCAGTCAGCCAATCCTCTATCCATAAGGACACCCAGTCTGGCCTATAAGTGACTCCAGGCCAGCAGCAATGGATTTGATGCTTAACTGCCTTCTAAAACAATCTAATGAGCCACTCATCTCGAGGACATTTGGGACTGGATGACAAATGGCCCTCACTGGCAATGTGGACATTCCTTGGAAGAATTACTCAATGAAAGATTTACAATTGTCATGCTTGGAAGGGAGCATTGTAATTTAATGTGGCATGCGAGAGTATCATGCATAATGTAGCACAATGACTATGTGTTAAATACAGCCAAATATGTATTGCTGGATGTCACAGACCTGCATGCTTACTTTTTGAAGACAAAATAGCCCCGATTAGCCAGAAGAAAGTTTTAACAGATGACAGGACTCCGAAATCTCGACACTGTCACTCTCATCTGGAAGAAGTTTAAAATTAAAAGTGAGTCAAATGCTGACCTTTTAACCAGTCATTAAAAACCCATCTGGTTAACCAATGCTCTTCAGTGAAGGAATTCTACTGCCCTTGCTCGGTCTGGCTTGCAGGTGACTCCATACCCACAGCAATGTCGATGATGCTTAACTGGGCCTTGAAATGGCCAAGAGAGCTGCTCAGCTCAAGGGCACTGGCAGATCGGCAATAGTTTACCAGTAGCACCCATATCCTTTATACACAAGGATAAAAAGTAGGAGCATTTAGAATCATAGAGTCACACAACATAGAAACAATCCCTTCGGTCCAACCAGTCCATGTGCACGTTGTTCCCAAACAAACTAGTCCCAACTGTGTGTGCTTGGCCCATATCCCATCACACCTTTCCTATTCATGCACTTATCCAAGTGTCTTTCAAATGTTGTAACTGTCTCTGCATCCACCACTTTGACTAGCAGTTCGTTCCACACACCAACCATTCTTTGTATAAAATAGTTGCCCCTCAGGTCCTCCTTAAATCTTGTTCGCCTCACCTTGAAAATATGCCCTTTGGTTTTGAACTCCCCTTGTGATTTTATAAAACCTTGAAAAGATCACCCCTCAACCTCCCCTGCTCCGGTGAAGAACGTCCCAGCCTATTCTGGCTCTCCCTATAACTCAAATGCTCCATTCTCAGTAACAAAAAAAAAAGTTGCTGGAAAAGGTCTGGCAGCATCTGTGAAGGAAAAAAGAGTTACTGTTTCAGGTCCGGTGACCGTTCCTGAGAACTTCCCCAGAAACCCTCCATTCCCAGTCTTTTTGAACTTTCTCCAGGTTAATAATATCCAACCTATACTAGGTTGTCCAAAACTGGACACGGTATTCCAGAAGAGGACTCACCGAGGTCCTGTACATTCTCAACCTGATGTCCCAACTCCAAAACTCAAAGGTCTCAGCAGTGAAGCCAAGTGTGCTAAATAACTTCTTAACCACTCTGTCTACCTGTGACAGTTTATTTTTAGGGAAGGTACCAGGGCTGTATTTGATTATGTGCAGCATATTATTGTTTAGGTGAAGGATATCTATAGCAGGGTGTAGAAGGAGGTATTTGCAAATACTGCAGTACAGTACAATAGGTCCATTGTCATCTGAACAGGAGCTCCAAGAGTTTTTTTTGAAGCACCACTGGCAGCTGCTGATCATGGTGCATATTGACAGCTGGGGTGCTGGAGTAGAGATGTCATCTGTTCCAGCTCTAAATACCTTGGTGATTAGTTCCACAAAACCATGAGACAGGACTTTATTTGACTCTATAGGTCAGTGATTGTTCAGAACATGTAGTATGGGAGAATCTCATAAGCGGAACCTCAAAGTAAAAGTTCGGACTGATGTTAATGCTGGGAGGAATTCCTTCTTTTAGATAGCAATGTATCTGAGGAAGTCAAAGAGTTGTTGAGGCTAGGATATTAAGTGTATTCAAGGCTGAGACAGATTTTTAAGGGAAGCAAGGCTTTATGGGGAAAAGGCAGAAAACTGGAGTTGAGGATTGTCAGACAAGCATGATTTCATTGAAACGTGGAGCAGAGTCAACACAGTGACTGGCCTACTTGTATTTCTAACTCGTATGCACTGTTCTCACAATGTAGCAGGAGCCAACACCAGGTGATGGCACTGTTTTCCTGAGAAAGGCATATATGGATGTTGTTAGAAAGAGAGCTGGGCCAGACTGCCAAGGACTAGCACAAAAGGTGTAATTTATTCCAAACCCAGTTATACCGTATGGGAAGTATCAATTTAGTCCTAATTCTTTTCTCTTATTCAGACGAAACAGTTAGACACTTCCTACAACATTGAATTTATATAAACATCTTGCACATAATAACATCTATGGCCTTTCATAGAAGCATTATATAGGAACATTTTCTAACCTACAGCAGATGGCCTGTTGATTAAAGCAGTCCAGTAAGATTTGTTTTAGCTGTGTGACAACTGCATCCTCCACAGAGGCCTATAGCACAGAAAAAGGTCCTTTGGCCCACCAAATCAAAAGCCAGTCAAAAACAACCAGCTATTCTTGTAAGTTTAAAGAGCAGGGCATTTAAGAATATACAGATTGTAACAATTTACAGATCAAATCCACCCTCCAAACATATTTATGTCTGCTTCATCAGCTTGTGATACATATATTGTAGGTTTAGATCCTTATGATAGCCAAAATGAGGTCTAATCAGCGCCAGGTTCAAATGGCCCCACTGAGTTCAAATTTCCTTCTGCCTGAATCAAATACTACGCATGAATTCCCAGCACAAAAATACGTTTTTCAGAAATTGGAACTGAAACTCTGTGCCCAGGTTCTTATTTAAAGATGATTCCGACTCTGCTAAAGCCTAATCCTAAAGCTGTTTGCAGCTTGTAACATAACATACAGACAAGCCTTCCGAAGTCTCTGTAGACACTACCTTTCTGGCAAAAGGAGGAATGGGTTTGGAACCTGCATATCCTGCAATTTAAACAGGCATGCACTGACACCAATCCCCCGAGCAGTCCAATCACTTAATATGACCTATCAACATCCTTTCTCCACTAGCACTCCACCACCTTCCCCCCGCATCCCACTATTGCATACATGCCGCCTCTGCACTTCATGTCAACTTTGATGACTCTTCATCTAGACTCGAAATGTTAGCTTGCTGTCTCCCCATGGATGCTACCTGACCTGCTGTGATCTCCAGCAGTTTTTGATTCAGTCCAGACTCCAGCATCTGCAGTAATTTGCTCCTACCCTAAGCAGCCTGACTTCCTTCCTCAACATCCAGAATGCAAAGATATTAGAGAGCTACCAATTGAAAAAGTAGGTGTAAAATAGTTGGCAAAAGACAAATAAAATGAAGCCTCAATGCAATCAGCACAAAGGACATTGATGCAACAGTTTGCAACAGCTTCTTGTTTTATTGTTTAGAATTGGGTAATGGGTTGAAAATGAGAACATAATTTCATTCATATTGCAACTAGTCGCCTGTTCCAGAAAGCTCTGTTGTCATGAGAGTTGAAAATATGTTTTGTTCATGCATTCAGGACATCGACTTGTTGCCCATCAGTACTTGTTCTTGAGATGCTGGTGTCAGCTCATTGAATCTCTGCCACCGAAGTGGTGGTAAGACACTCAGACAGTGCTATTAGTGTGGTCCAGGATTTTTTTAACCAGGCAAGGCTGAAAGGATAGTGACCAAGCCAATAAGGATCTCTAGCAATTTGGGGTGGCTCGGTGACTCAGTGGTTAGCACTGCTGTCTTCCAGTGCCAAGGACCTGGGTTCACATCCACCCTCAGGCAACTATTTGTGTGGTGTTTGCACGTTCTCCCTGTGTCTGCGTGGGCTTCCTCTGGATTTCCTCCCACAGTCCAGATGTATAGCCTAGGTGGATTGACAGCACTAAATTGTCTGTAGTGTTCAGGGATGTGTAGCCTAGGTGGGTTATAGAGGAACGAGTCTGGCTGGGATGCTGTGAGGGTCAGTATGGACATGTTAGGTCGAAGGTCTAATGTCCACACTGTAGGGATTCTATGATCATTATGATACTATTCCCTTCCCCTTCTAAGTGGGAAATGTCACAGGTTTGGAAGGTGTTGCTGAGTTGCTGCAGTAAATCTTGTGTGTTTGTTGTAATTACACCTTGCAACTTTCAGTTACTACAGACTGGAATCATCTAAACAGGAGCGTTCCTGTAGCGCATCAGTGTCAGTGTTAATAAGACTTTTAACAATGCTTTGATTAAGGTTTGGTTTCAATGAGCAGATTTCATACCAAACAGTTATTGCTGTGTATCCACATTAAGGCAGTAGATTCTAGGAATTTGTCATCCTCTGGTTATCAGCCAGGCCCTGTGATTCAAACCCAATAATCTTGGTAAAAATTAATTTTGCTGGCTCTGAGCTATGCTGGCTGACATGTACCATAGAAATCATGGCAGAAAAGAAAAACAGAACAAAAAAATTGAAATTGCTGGAGAAACTCAGCAGGTCTGGATGCGTCTGTAGAGAGAAAATAGAATCATAGAATTATACAGCATGGAAACAGGCCCTTCAGCCCACCTTGCCCATGTCGACTGTGTTTCCTATGATGAACTCGTCCCATTGGCTTGTGTTTGGCTCATATCCTCAAAAGCTTTCCTATCCATGTACTTGCCCAATTGTCTTTTAGAAGTTGTAATTGTACCAGCCTCCACCACTTCCTTTAGCAGCTCATTTCATACACGCACCACCCTCTGTGTGAAAAAAGTTGTCCCTCAGGCCCTTTTAAATCTTGCTCCTCTGACCTTAAACCTATGCTGCCTGGTTTGGGCACCCATCGCCTGGAAAAAAAAACCTTGACTATGAACCCGATCCATGCCCCTCACTGTTTTATAAACCTCTATAAGGTCGCCCCTCAGCCTCTTACTCTCCAGGGGAAAAGAGTGGCAGCCAGTCCTGCCTCTCCTTATAATTCAAACCCTCCAGTCTCAGGAACATTTTTGTAAATCTTTTTTGCATCCTTCCTTGTTTAATAACGTCCATCATATTGCAGAATTGCATGCAGTAGTTCAAATGTGGCTTCCCCGATATCTTGTACAGCTGTCACATGCCCTTTCAGTTCCAGTGACCCTTTTTTCAGAACTCTGGACCTGAAATGGTAACTCTGTTTTCTTTCAATACCTGCTGCCAGACCTGCTGAGTTTCTCCAGCAGTATCTGGTTTTGTATCAGATCTTCAGCATCGGCAATTATTTGTTTTACTTTTATTTTAGAATAAAAGAGCAGCCATCACAGTGCCTACCTATCCTCCCAGTTCTCACACATGGACAAACATTCTGTTTTATTTAGCACATGAGAAACACATGCCGAGACCCATCACCCCATGAAGGGTCTAGGCCCGAAACGTCAGCTTTTGTGCTCCTGAGATGCTGCTTGGCCTGCTGTGTTCATCCAGCTTCACACTTTGTTATCTTGGATTCTCCAGCATCTGCAGTTCCCATTATCACTCACACCCCATATGCCTGAGTTCACTGAATGACCTTGACTCCCATTTGAGTAGTACCTCAATTCAAGATTTCTTTTTTCAAATCCCTGCATGACCTTCACTCCATCCTACCTCTCTCATCTCCTCTTGCTCTGTAACACAGTGAGATTGTCACATTTTAATGCTGTACCATTAGGAGTTGTGTATCAGCAGTCAAGGCTTTGGCATATGGAATTCCCATCCTAAAACTGTCTCCCTCTCGGCCTCTCCTTAAGATGCTCCCTCAATCCGGCTGTCTGACCGGATTTTTGGTTTTCTTTTCTAACGTCTCCTTTTGTGGCTCGGCCTTAAGTTTTAACTGATAAAACTTATGAGAAGCAACTGTCATGACATTTATGGTGCTAAATGAACACGTTATTGTTGTTGTTTAGAAAGGAAATCCAAAGTCTACTCATCTAGCCCTCCCAGTTAAAAGGATACAAAAGAAGTAACATTATCTCAACCTAATAGTCTGAACTCACACAATGAACTCTGCTGCTAGTCATTGTTGGTATTCTGGCTAACTGGTATCCCTGTTGTTTGCTGAATATAATTGAATCTTTGCTTTGATGGGATCCTAGCAGCCAAATCAAGCTTTATCATGGATTTTTAACTGTTTTCAAACATTATCTCAGTACTCTGCGTGTAAGGAACTTTTCCGTTATGCAGTTTGGTAGCTTGCTCATGAATGCAGTCTTATTGGTGATCTGAATTTCAATACGTCTATGCAACTAAAATACATTGGAAGAAAAGCCAATATTTCCCAATAATTCCACTCTCTTCACTTTTAACAGTAGGGATTGTATACGCTATTTGAATTAGGATTATTTTCTCTAATAGTTTTATTTCTGTTATTTTGCTTGTGCTTCTAAGATTAGAAGTAGGCCTGCTTCACCAGTCAATATGACCATGGCTGATCATCCAACTCAGGACCCTGGGGCATGTTTTGTCCCGTTATCCTTTGATTTCTTTTGCCGTAAAAATGATATCTAACTCCTCCCTGAATACATGCAATGTTTTGGCTTCAGCCATTGGCTGACAATAGGCTCACTAAATAATTTACCCCTTATCCTTAGATTGTGACTCCTGAGCCCTCTCGTGGCACAGTGGTAGTATCCCTACTCACGGACTAGGAGGTGTGGGTTCGAGTCCCATCTTCTCCAGAGCTGCGTAATAGTATCTCTGAACAGGTTGGTTAGAAAAGTTGACAGTGACCCCTGAGTCTGGACTCCCTGATAATGAGGACATTTATTCATCCTGTTAGAATTGTATAGATTTATATTTATATTTATTCAATCCCACACACTGACTTCATTCCATATCTCTTTGATAAAGAGAAATAAAATTTCTCTACCAACTCAATCAGTTTAGAAGTTCTAAGTGCACAGAGGATTTGACAGATACAGACATCCTGGCAATCTTCTGTTGGATGTTGGCCTAGACTTAGGGACACAAGACATTGCAACTGCTGGGAATCTGAAATAAAACCAGGAAATGCCCAGCAGAGCAGAGCCAAGATGTTCCATGAGAAGGAAGCAAAAGTGAGGGAACAGTCTCAAGCAGTAGCACCTCATCTTTGCAGTGGAGAGTTTTCACTCTTTCAATGATCATAGAATCAGTCCATTCAACCCATCATGTCCACACCAACCCTCTGAAGAGAATCAAATCCAGACCCACTCCCTTACCCTGTCCCTGTAACCCTGCATTTCCCACGGCTAATCCACTCAGCCTGCACATCCCTGAACACTACTGACAATTTAGCATGGCCAGTCTACTTACCCTGCGCATCTTTGGACTGTGGGAGAAAGCTGGACACCCGGAGGAAACCCACACAGACAGTCGCCTGAGGGTGGAATTGAACCTGGGTTCCTGGTACTGTGAGGCAGCAGTGCTAACCACCGAGCAACCATGCTACCAATCTCAGGCAGTTAACTCATCCCATCTCCACCCCCATCATTTTGCTTTTTATGTATGGTTTTGTTACTCTATTGTTCTGTTTCACCCAGCAGCACTTAAATGGCTGTGCACATGTTTTTGTTTCAAGGCTCAAACATTGTCATGACTGAATTTCATCACCCACAGATTAGTCAGCCCGTGGAATTCACTACAACTGAAAGCAGTCTCAGCCAAAACTTTGTGTGATTTCAGGAAGGAGTTGGACCCATGGATACAGGAGAAAGGAAAGTACAGGCTGTTGAATTGGATGAACAGCCATGATCGCAGTGAGTGGTGGAGCAGGCTCAAAGGGCTGAATGGCCTACTCCTGCTCCTTTTCACTCAGTTCCCCCATTGTGAGAGGGAGAGGCACTAGAATGGAGGTACAGCTTGTTATGACACAGTGTTCCATGGCTGCCTCAGCGCTCACAACTCTAAAATTTCAGCTCACGCTCACACCTGGGGTCTTGACCTCCACTTGGGTAGCCATGCTTTAAGTGAACTGATTCACATGCACATCAGTTATTGGTGCTTATTGTAGATTGCTTCTAGATTCCTTACACCAAGCTCCACTTCTTTCTGAAAAAAATTACAGTTCCCACTATATACACCGTCTGTGCTTACCATGGACTGTTACCTTTCTCCGGCATGTATTTTGTATTCCTTCTGTGTGGACTGTAAGGTCCGTGTGCGGGACCAACTTCTGGCACTGGACGTCAATGCTGCAAATGGTATTGGTACACTGTGTGGACCCTATGCGCAGCTTAGAGGAAACATTCCCTGACACTCAGTGTAAGTGTTGTTTACACAGCTGCTTGCTCAAGCAGTCACAAAACCCTACTTTGCAGATGAACTGGAGCCAAGGAATGTGTACAAACAGAGCACTGGCAGGCAGCAAGTAGCCGATTGGTCTGTGAATTAGTCACCAATTATTGATGACAAAGCCATGCTGGTGATTGACGATCAGGAAGCTAAGCAGGTTGAGGAGGTGTGAAATATTTGGTAGAGACCGTCGGATCTTTGGAAGTGAGGAGCTGTGATTTACTCTGTCAAACAAAACCATTTCAAGCCTAAAGGTAGCCAGGCTATTTTCCCATTTCTATTTTGCTGTAGGTTATGACTTTTAATTGGTAAGTTAGTCCTTTACAAAATCCCTGCTAGAAACTAGGAGCAAGATTAGGCATTTTGAGTTTGCACGGCTATTTACTATTATCATGGCTGATCCTCTACTTCAACTCTGTGTTCCTGCTTTCTCTCCACACCCTTGATGTCTTCTAATATACAAAAATCTATCAATCTCTTTCCTGAATATACTCTGTCACAGCTTCCACAGCCTTTTGTGGGAGTGAATTCCACAGGTTTATCACCCTTTTTGGGTGAAAAAAAGTTTCCTTGTCTCTTCTTTCAGTTCAAGACATAAACTCACCATCATCTTCTCAATGGTAGTTAGGGAAGGACAGTAAATGCTAGCCCAGCCAGAATGCCCAGATCCCACAAGAGAACCACTCATACTCCATCATCATCCATACCTTTTACAAAATATTAACTGTGCTGACATTTACATATACCAAATTGTACTGAAACTTCCCATGTATCAAATACGTTCACATTCATTTTCTTTGCTGCTGTGTTCTTGGCTTTTGGTACTGATGCTGCAGCTAAAAATCTGATGAGAGAAGCTTTGGAGCCATCCTTCATCAACGAAACTGTGTGTAGTCTATATCTTTTGTTCATGTCAGCGAGACTTAACAAGGAGTATCCAACGTTTGTCCTCCGCTGTTGAAAGCACCTGGATGACCCACTTTCTGACAGCCTCTCGTTCATAGAGTGAACGGTTGATGGGCTCAATGTGCATTTCCTATCTACTTTTTAATGGGAGGTAGTCAGCGCTTCAAAATGAGTAGCTGTGATCCCAAGTTCTAGAATTTCCTCCCCACAGCTAGTCTCTTTTAACTGCTCCTTAACACCTTCCCCTCCAACTGCTCAATCTTATTACCTCCTTATGTGGATCGGTATCCAATTTTCATAGAATCCTTACAATATGCGAACAGGCCATTCGGCCCAGCAAGTCCACACCAACCCTGTGAAGGGCATCCCACTCAGGCACACACCCCGTCCCATCCCTGTAACCCTGCATTCCCCATGGCTAATCCATCTAACCTGCTCAGAATGAACAATTTAGTGTGGCCAATCCACCTATCCTGTACATCTTTGGATTGTGGGAGGAAACCGGAGCACCCGAAGGAAACCCACGCAGACACCAGGAGAACTTGCAAACTCCACACAAACAGTTGCCTGAAGTTGGAATCAAACCCAGGTCGCTATAAAGCAGCAGTGCTGACCACCGAGCCACCATGCTGTCAGCTCTACTTTGTTCAGATTATTACAGAAATGTAAATTGTTGTAATTGCTGTTGGTTTTTTGAGATGATTTTTATCACCAGTGTGTGTATTGCCAAATGACATTTGGATGAACATGCCCCATTATCACAGAATCATAGAGCTGTTACAGCAGAGAAGGAGACTATTCGGCCCTTTGGGCCTATATTGGTTCAGTTACCTCATGCATGCCTTCTGCCTTTTCTCCATGTCTGCTCACCATGTCTATTCGCATTATCGTCTCATGCCCTCTCACAGCCTCAATTGAACTTGACTGCACCACATTTCCAGGCAATGGATTCCGGACTCTTGCTCTACGTTCAGGTTTTTTTTGTCTCATGGAAAACTTGAACTGTTTGCATACCACTTGAAATCTATGCCCCCTCATTCTTTTTCCTTACACAGTTTGAGCAGGAGCAGCTTCTCTCTATATACTCAAACCAGTCCATTCTCAATTTTGAAAAAGCTTCATCAGGTCTCCTGTCCAAGGAAAACAGTCCCAATTCCTTCAAGCTATCCTCATAATTGTGGTTTCTCATTCCTGAAAACCATTCTTGTATGTCTTTTTTATAGATTAGATTCCCTACAGTGTGGAAACAGGCCCTTTGGCCCAACAAGTCCACACAGCTCCTTGGAGCATCCTACCCAGACCCATCCCTCCCATAGCCCACACACTCCTGAACACCACAGGCAATTTAGCATGGCCAATCCACCTAGCCTGCACATCTTTGGACTGTGGGAAGAAACTGGAGCACCCGGAGGAAACCCATGCAGACACAGGGAGAATGTGCAAACTCTACACAGATAGTTACCCAAGGTTGGAATCGAACCTGGGTCCCTGGTGCTGTGAGGTTGCAGTGCTAACCACTGAGCCACCGTGCTGCCCTTAACTCTCCACTCTCTCCAATGTATTCACATATTTCCTATAATCTGGCACCCACAATTGTGTACATTACTCCAGTTGAAGCCTAGCACGTGTTTTGCACAAGTTCAAAAACACCTCCCTGCATTTCATGCAACAAAGACTAGATTGGGGATCCTTTACATCTGTGTACTGTGATGGGCCTCAACTCAGTAATAACTTATTGCCAAAGTATCCATGTTTGAACGCTTATTACTTCAATTTACAGCAGTTTTTGTTTATTTAAAACAAGTCAAGCTTTTAAAATAGACATGTGAGATAGTTTGCTGAGATTTGTGGAATTTAAACATATCCATTGTTCAATGCTGTGTAAGTTTGTATTTTTATACCAACAAACCTGTTACTGTGGCCAGTTATTTCTGTCATTTTACATCCAGAGCTCGTTGGAATTAAAATTAATTCATGCAAATTGATGTTGAAATTATTTAATTAAAGTCTTGTTTTGGCTGTAGTTCTTTTGAGGTAGTCATTGACTGATTTTTCCATCGAAATTGTATTAATCTAAACAATTTAAAATTAGTGTATGTGTCAAGGTAGGAACATATAAATGTTTTAACATTAACCTTCTCAAGTGAACAACAAGTTCAGGTGTAATTTTTCATTCTTCACCAGTTTACAAGCCTAATGAGGGCACTATACAAGGAACGCATTGTACAGTTGGCCTCAGACCTGATCAGTGTTATTTAGATGCAAGTTTGTCATTTGCATGACTCAAATATCGTATGTACTTTCTGTCTCCTTATTTAAGGAAGCATGTATTTTCATTGGAGGGGGTAAGGTGAAGGTTTGCTAAGCGGGTCTCTGGTTTGAGGGCGTTGGTCTATTTTGAGAGACCAAGAAAATTTGGCCATTATTCTCCAGAGTTTGGCAAAATGAGAACCTCTTAGAAATGAACCAGATTCTGAAGGGAGTACTGAGAGATTGTTTCCACTGCCTATGGAATCTACAGTGTGAGCTCAGAGTTGCAGGATAAGGGGTCAGCCATTTTGGAGTGAGATGAGGAATAGTTACTTCACTCAAAGGGTCACAAACCTGTGGAATTCTCTACACCAGAGAGCTCAATCATTGAGTATATTACAGACTGTGACAGACTTTTTGTTTCTTCGGGAATCAGGGGACGTGGGAAATAGATGGAAAAGTGGAGCTGAAGCCCAAAATTGGGAGGATTGTACGGAATGGCAGGCTCAATGGGCAGGATGGCACTTCCTGTTTGTATTTCTTGTGATCAGTTTATGGACCGTCATACCTGACCACATGTCTTGCTGAAATGGATCAGCGGTAAGGTCCATAATGGAGCTGGAGAGGGTTTACAATTGGCATGAATGTGGGTTAGGAGGAGCTTAGCTCCACAACAATTTCTTTTTTTAATGAGGAGAAGAAACATCAGCTTTCCTGCTTCTCTGCTGCTGCCTGGCCTTCTGTGTTCTCCCAGCTCCTCACTGTATTGTCTCTTTTGTTTTAGTGTCTTTTTTCTGAGATTCCCTTCAGAGTTTCTTTTGATGATTAGGCCCCGTGCCTGCTCTGCTCATATTATTCCAATTTGCCAGAACTGCTTTAAAAAAGGAATGAAATCCCTAGTTTCCCCATGCAGCATTGCCAAACCTTTTATTATCAGTCACAGTTGACATAATTAACAGAGATCCATTTCATTTTCCAACTGGCTGTGGAAAGGCAGTTCAGTTTAGACCAAGGGCAAGGATTTGACAATGCAGTGGTTCAATCTGGTGGAGCCATGTGATGGAGCATTCAGGAATACACTGTACCAAATCTGACATCCCTAAAGTTGGCAACCAATAATGGCCTTGCCAACAACACCCACATCCCATGAAAGGAAAAGGAAAAAGGAAATGTAAAGGCCCAAAGGTGGTCAGCCTATCAATCTTGTAAGATTTGTTTACATTTATTCAAGTTTGGGAAGTAATCTTGTTTTAAAAAATGTTCGTTAAAGTGCATAAACACACTCTGGTTCAGCAGAGTTTCTGGGAAACGACAATGTGGCTAAACCAGCATTATGGAATGTAAGGATGACTCCTTACCACATCAAGAATGACAAAGAGTTCAATCGAGGATGGGAATGAAGGCACAGGCTTTAGAGAGGAGATAGGATAGCACCTGGGAAGATACCGAGTGGTGAGGCCAGAGGTAACAGGCACCTGGCACTTTTGGACTATGTGAAAAATGAGGTGCTTGTGTTCGACAGACTATTTCAGAATTTGAATAATTTACCACCTACTGAAATTAGAATGTATCAATATCTGATGAATCCTCACTGCATTAGAGTGATATCATAGAATCTTTTCTCGAGTACACTCTCCCTGTGCTGGCTCAGTAAACATCAATGGCCTGTACCTTGAGGCTCCGAAGATTGTTTTGTAAAACAAATCTACCACAACTCTGTCAAACACTGCTGCTGATGACTAATTTTTGTTCCAGGAACATGGTGTCACTCAGAAATCGCATTGCATGCAAGTGGATAAAATGGTGGCACAACACGACAAGGAAAAGTTAACTCAAGAGAAGATTTTAGAAAAAGCAATCAAAAAGAAGGGGTAGGTACCTCCTGATTTCTTAGCAACTGCAATGTATTGTCTGGTGGATACCAAGAGGAAGCATTTTCATGTTTGCAAGGGATGATGAAGCAATGAACCCTCAGAACAGAGGACAAATTACTCCACGATTAAGTTGTATTCTGAGATGTGTGTTTGTTTTATCTTTTGGACAGCAGAGCATATAACGAGGAAGAAAATTAGGCCATGCCAACCGAGCCTAGAGCTGCACTCTTATTCAGTTATCAATCTATTCCACCTCTTTTTTTATTGCAATCCCTGCATGGGACGTGAGCAAGGCTTGCACTGTCGGCCCATCCTTAATAGCCTTTGAATTTAGTGGCCTGCTAGAGGTCAGTTAAGAATCAATCACATTGCCATGAGTCTGGAGTCACTAATAAACAAGACTAGGTAAGGAATACTGAGTTCCTTTCTTCAAGGATATTAGAGAACCAGGTAGATTTTTAGAACAATCGATGATCGTGGTCAGGGTGACCATTGCTAGAAATAGCTTAAGAATCCATACTTTGTTCATTGAACTTAATTCCACCAAGCTACTGTGGCTGCAAGGCTAGTCTTTGGGCAGTGAGGCAACTGGCCTGTAGAGTGGTTGTGAGGAGGAAAAATCTCAGCCTCAAATGAGGTGACGGACTTTAAAAAGCAGGAGAGAGGGACTGCATTAGCAAGGAGAAAGAGGCTTTAAGAAGGGGGAGGAGGGTCTGAAAAGGGCATGGTTGAAGATGTGAAATTTGGATAGGGAATGCAAAAAAGGTTAATGAGGGGCTTAAATGGAGTTGAGGGGATGCAAAGGTGGGGCAAGAGACTGCAGATATGAGTAAGAGGCTGCCAAGAGGGGCAGTGAGGGCAAGAAGTGGGAGAAACCCAACAAAAGTGGGAGGGTCTCTGTGAAGCCGAGTGAGGGGTTCCAAAGGAGGAGTGGGTCTGCAAAGGAGTGGAGAGCAGTCCTAAATCTTTCCAAACAAGAAAATTGAGGCATTAAGTTCCGAGCAAATGAATGTGGAATCTCCAATTTAAGGCTGAGGAATTCAAAAGGTACTGTGTGGAGGAAAACTGTAGTAGATGCTGTTTTGATGAACACTATAATTGTATTGTTTTATTTCATATAAAATTACATTTGTGGGTTATCACATCTCGAAACCTCGCACATACTATGAATTACTTGTGGAGCTGTGGCTTTGTTACAGAAAGCATGTTTTTAGTGATGGCTTTTTGTGAATAAAATGGCATCATTTACTTGTTTAAAAAAGTTGTTGCAACTCATGTCCGCCATCTTGTGTCGGTTTAAATACTTTGGTTTCCGGTAATTAATGTTTTCCTTGTGTGTTGTGATTTTTAAGTTCAATGGAGCAATGATGATTATTGAGAATATTGATGAATTCTTCTAATTCTGTCTCTGTGCATGTCCAAACACTCCAGAGGTAAACATCTAATAAAGGAATTAGTGGGAATGGAAAAAGGTACCCTGCAAATCACATAAATGGCCCTCCCCTCCAGGAAAATTTGTAGCCCTTGGGAAAATCTCAACATAAACCCTTGGAAAGGGCAAGAGAAAAGGATATTTTAGGCCCAAGAATTTGGCCGTATGCTTCAGCAGGGCAGAATTCATATGTACAAATGCAAATTTACAGAAACAAAGGTTCTAGTAATAAGATTGAGAAAGTCAGCCAGCTTGCGGATTTATAATTGGGTGGGATTCTGAGGTTGTAACATCTCAACCACCACTGCGGGGTTTTACCTACCCAAGCCCCTGGTATGATATAGTTTGCCAATCTGAATGTACAAGCAGTATATCTAATTTGTACGTCACTACTTAAGCTTGAACTTCAGGCTTAACCACTTTGTGCCATTTTCGGCGGAATGCAGAAAAAAAACTTCAAAAACTGCCCCTTTACCTGACGAATGGGGTCCAGATACAATTTATCACCTTTCCAGTAGCCCTTCCTGTCATCCAAATTACGACACCCCTCAGATTATCCCTGTCCAGTGGCTAAGTTTAAGATTCCCTGCTGTCTTGAAATGCACCTTCCAGCAGGGCAGGGATGTGTTTGACATGAGTAAAGTTCATCGTATGTTTGACAGGGACACCAAGGAGAACACACATAACGTGCTGAAGGTGGGATTGCAGGTGCAACAGATGATTAAAAAGGCAAATGGAATTTTGTCTGCCATTGCTCAAGGGATGTAGTTTAAAAACAGGGAGGCTATGCTGCAGCTGCATAGGGTCCTGGTGAGGCCACACCTGGAGTACTGTGTGCAGTTTTGGTCTTCTTACTTGAGAAGAGATATACTAGCACTGGAGGGGCTGCAGAGGAGATTCACTTGGTTGATTCCACAGTTGAGAGGGTTGGATTATGAGGAGAGACTGAGTAGATTGGGCTTATACTTATTGGAATGCAGAAGAATGAGGGGAGATCTTATAGAAACATGTAAGATTATGAAGGGAATAGATAAGGTGGAGGCAGGGAGGTTGTTTCCACTAGCAGGTGAAACTAGGACGCGAGGGCATCGCCTCAAAATAAAGGGAAGCAGGTGTAGGACTGAGGTCAGGAGAAACTTCTTCAGCCAAAGGGTTGTGAATCTGTGGAATTCCCTGCCCAGTGAAGCGGTTGAAGCTACCTCACAATGTTTTTAGGGCAAGGCAAGATAATTTTTTGAACAGTAAGGTAATTAAGGGTTATGGTGAGTGGGCGGGTAAGTGGAGCTGAGTCTCAAGACGATCAACCATGATCTTATTAAATGGCGGGGCAGGCTCGAAGGGCCAGATGGCCTACTCCTGCTCCTAGTTCTTAATGTTCTCATGTTCTGACACATCTCTGCTTCTTTGAAACAGTGCTACCACTTTTTTTTAATATCCAGCTGAGAGAGTAAAAAGGGGCCCCGTGATTCATGATAGCTCTGGCACCAATGCAGAACCCTCTCAATATTTCACTTTTTGAGTGCCAATCTTAGAGCTTTGTGCCCAATTCTCTGGTGGGGAACTGTCAACCCACAACCTTGGGAACTCACCAGTGGGGGTGCTGTACAGGGCAGGCCCTGGCTTAATGCTCAGCCTAAAGCTCATTATTCTGCCAAGTTGAACAAAGGTTTTCCCAGCCGTTCTCTCAGAGTAGAATGATCGTATTAGTGAGCTGAATGATTGTTGTTGAGAGTATCAACCTAGATTGTTGTGCTGAAGCCTCGAGACTGTGGGCTCGGACTCATCGTCATCCACCTCTCAGAGTGAGAGCACAGCACCTCTGTATCTTGCCTTGGGACATGTTTCTACATTGAATGCTGTGTCCAAATGCAAACTATTCTTGTTGCGTGCCAGTCTGCAATCTCGAGTATTTAGTAACATCAGTTGTGTTGGATCCCTAGTTTTACTTGCCCAACAGAAGTTGAGAAACGAGCCGGACGTGAGTGCTTCAAACTGTGTGATTACTCTTTGAACTTGGCAGGCATTCTCACAAACCTGATGGACCATGCAGTCAAAATATGCAACAGCTCTGCAGATATGTTAATTAGATGGTGATTTAGCTCATGATATAACTGTGGCGTCAGCAGTCATGTACGGGTGTCTGTGAAGGAAAGATGGAATATTCTGTTCTAAAGAAGGATCTCTGTCTCCAAAACATTAACTCGGCTTTCTCTCCACAGATCTTGCCAAACCTGCTGAGTTTTTTCAAGCATTTTCTGTTTTTCTTTCTGATTTCCGGCATCAGCAGTTCTTTGTGTTTTTTGGGGGGGGGTTTTCTGTACTGGTGAGAGATGTGCCTACAGAGAGCAGTACCACCTACATAAATGTAAGTAAAAGAGCGAAGAATCGACTAGAGACAAGTAGGGGTCACTCATCAGTGAGGGGACAAGCCACAAACTACCTGAGGATAGCCTTGTGAAGGATCGAAACCCGTGCCACAAATCTCATGGCAACGCAAACCAGATTTCACAAAATGTTCATAATTAGGCATACTCTGGCTTCCATATTAAATTCTTAAATTAGCATTTTTAAACTTACTTACTTTAAACTGTATGCACAACATAAAACTCCTCAGCCTCTTTTGCATTGGCATTCCAGGATGCCCTTGTTCATGGCATAGTGCTATCGAAAAATATATAATGTCAACTCGCACAGTTTTCAGAAGCCTTAACTGACTGTTTCATAGATACAATTGCGTCTAGGGTTGGAGTTGGAAGAAGTTGGGTGGTAATTATGCTCCCAGTAAAATTCCAAACATCTACACGTTGTAAATCTGTTTCTGGAACAAAAAGGTGCAACAATTTCTGGTAGCAGTTTACTGGAATTAATTAATGCTGTTTAAATTAACAAGGATTTGCATTGACTCCATGAGTTGTCTCTTTCCTCTGTGTCTTGTAATATTGTGGGTTCAGATTCTATTTCTTGACTTCAGCATGTAATGTGCTTTCACTTCAGTTTGTGGGGATTATCAGAGCTGCTATCTTTGGAGTGAGATATTGAATCCAACGGCCCCTCAAGTGGTAATAAAGATCTAATGGCACTATTCGAAGATACTTTTATGCCCATTTTTCCTGTGTGAAACAGGTACAATACCATACCAGTCATATATAGACCGATTAATAGCAGCACAGAAGTGCTCGATTGTTTAACTACCAAAATGAGGCAACTATATAGCAAAAACAGAGTAATATTAAAAGAATATTTCAATCTTAACATACACTGGGAGAGACAGACAAGCATCCGCCAAAAGGTTGTGAATTTCTCGGTGTGTCTGGAATCATTTCCAATGGCAATATATCGAAATGGAACAAGGGAGCAAGCAATAATGGATCCACCAATGAATAATGAGCCTGATTTGATCAGTGACCCAGCTGTTCATGAACATTTGTCAAATTGTGATCACAACATGATTGAGTTTCATGTAGCATTTGTAAGAGATAAGCAAAGATTTGATACTAGAATTGTGGATTTAATAAAGTAGATTTTAATGGGATGAGGCAGGGACTGTCCAAAATAAACTAGGAAGCTCTGCTAATAGATAAAGCAACTGAGTAAAGTGAACAGTGTTCAAAGAAACATTTATAATCATAATCAGAAACGGTTTGTACCATGAGAAGGAAAAGCTCCACTTCATGAAAAGGACAGCCATGGAGGTAAGGGACAACATAAAAAGAAAGGATTTATAAAATCTCAAAGAACAGTACAGATCCCAAAGAATGGGACAAACACAAAGACCAGCAAAGAGCCATAAAGCAGCTTATGAGCATGGCTGAAAAGGATTATGAAAGGAAGCTTAACAAAGAACATAAAACACAATCAGAAGAGATCTTATAGTTATATAAAGGAAAAACAGCTGCTTAGGAGCACTAACACCTGTCACTGAAAGCTGACGGTGGGGATATTGTCAATGACCATAGGAAAATGGCAGACATGCCGAACAATATTTTTGCTTTAGTGTTCATAACAAAACAGGAGGCTAGCTTGTGGAAATCCCGAGGAAATTAACAGAGGATCAGGACAGGGTCTATATAAAATTAGCTGAAGTAAATCATCAATAATGTGGAACTTAATGAAACTGAAGCGTGACAAATGCCCAGGACCCGATGGTTTCCATCCACAGTGTAAAAGGAGGTAAGAGAGCACATTGTCAATGTGCTAACCATAATCACTCAGAGATCCCTGCATTCAGGAGATGTACCTCCAGATTGGAAAATTGTGCATGTCACTCCACTCTTTAAGAAGGGTGACAGAAGGAAATCAGGGAATTACAGACCAGTTAGACTGACCCCTCTGGTGGGGAAATGGTTGTCTCTAATCCAGGATGGGCTAACTGATCGCCTTGAAACATTTCAGTTAATCGGGAAGAGTCAGCATGGATTCATGAAGGGTAGTTTATGACTTACAAACCTCATAGGATTTTTTGAAGAGGTGATAAAGATAATGAACAGATATCAATGGATGTTTTTATAGACCAGAAAACTTCCAATAAAATCTCACAAGAGACTGTTAGCCAAGTTGGAAGTTCACGGAATTGAGGGAAAAGTACTGACATGGATAAAAAATTGGTTCAGTGGCAGGAAACGGAGTTGGAATAATAAGTAAGTAATTAAATAGGCAGGACATGACTGGTGGTATCCCGCAGGGGTCTGTGTTCTGTCCTTAATCATTCATTATGTTCATTCACGACTTGGATGATAGTGTAAAAAGTCAAATACCCAAATTTGCTGATGACACAAAATTGGGCGGCATTTAGACAGTGTTGACGACAGCATAAAATTGCAACAGGATGCTGATAGATTTGGTGAATGGACGAGGTTCTGGCAAATGGATTTTAATGTCGGCAACTGTGACGTTAGCTATTTCTGGCCAAAAAAGAAGGCACAAAGTTAAATAAAGTGGATATCCAATTGGATTTGGGAGTTCAGGTGCATAGCATTATTAAAATGCCACGGACAGGTATAGAAAATAGTCAAGAAGTCTAATGGAATACTGGTCTCCATTTCTAAAGGGCTGCATTATAGGGATGCCGATGTTATGATGCAGTTATACAAAACCTGAGTTTGACCTCTACTTAGAGTACTGAGAGTAGATCTGGGCACCACACCTTAGAAATGATGATATGGACCTGCAGGGATTTCAGTGCAGGTTTACAAAAAATATTCCTGGACTTGAGGTGTGAGGAGAGCGAATGCAGGTTTGACCTTTATTCTCCAGAGTTTTGAAAGTTAAGCAATAATCTAATCAAGGCCTTCAGGATATTAACAGGGAAAGATGGATAGATAAAGATCAACTATTTCCACTGGCTGAAGATTCTGGAACCTGGGGGCATAGTCTGAGGATTAGGAGATCTCCTGACCATTCAGGTGCGATGTCAGATAGCATTTGGACACGCGTGAAAGATGGTGGCGATATAGATGCCTCTTGTTCAAATTTTTAAATTTAAATCTGAAATAGACAACTTTTTTTAAGCAAGGGTATCAAGGGATATGGGCCCAAGGCAGACAGAGGGAGTTAGGCCTCAGATCAGCCATGATCTTATTAAATGGTAGAACAGGTTCATAGGGTTGAATGGCCTACTCCTGTTCCTATGTTTTCCTCTTAGGATACCTGTAGTCAATATCGCTACTAAATATGCAGTACCCATTCTTGGTCTCCCAAGCGCCCCTGTTAATTTGGAGTCTAACATTTGTTGAAAGGTCCCCTTACAAATAAAGTCAAGGGATGCAGAAGTTTCACTCAGTAGCTTCACCCTCACACGTAGCGGTGAGTCAGATGTTTCTTTTTTTTTCTGGACTGGGATAAAACAGGACTCCACATTCCTGTCGATTGCTGACTTCGCTCAGTCTAGTGCAAGGGGAGCTTGCTGGGCAGCTGTGACCTAATATTGGCTGCCTGATGGCCTCTCCTTTCATGGCCTTGTCTGAGCTCAAAACACCATCGCTAACTATTTTTTGCTTAAGGGTGCTAACGCATCCCTCGACCAACAGTGTATGATCAACAATCTGTGATCACTTATTTCTACTGCGGAAATCCTGCAAATTGGCTGTTATGTTGACCTATCCACCTAATTTGTTGTCTTTCATTTATCAAGGAAAAGGAAACTCTGGTCCCATTTTTGTCCAGAAAATTTGGTCAAACTGATTGCAGACCCCCATCTCTCTATCTGTCTGAGATACACACACACTCACAAGCGTATCAAATTCTTACCATATCATGTGTCATATATAATTAGGCTGAGAAATATGATCTACTTGGATATCAACACATCTTCATAGACAGTGAGAAGTGTTGACCAGCTTTGAGGTTTATCCATAATTTTTTGGGTAGATTGAAGATTTCCTCTCAGACTCGGTAAGACAGTAGTTGACCCTGTAGTGTATAGGGTAGATGCAGTGGTCCATCTTAGTTGAAACAGAGACCTCAGGCTAATTGGCCTCGTGTGTGCTGAAGAGAGTGCTATGTGAGTAAGTAGTGACATGTAATCTGACTTCTCTTATGCATGATAATATTGCCCCAGTGTTCACCACTCGAAAGACACGTATGATGTTCATTTCAAAGCAGTTACTTCCAGCAGCACACCCTCAACCATTTCAGTGTGATTTCGAATCAGACATGACACACCTCTGGGGCAGGAACAATTTTAACCCAAACCTTCCAATCCAGATAGAAAGAGACAACCGCTGTGCCGCAAGACCTCTATGCTTATTAGATGTTGCAGTTTGATTTTAAGTTTGTTCATTCTGTCAGTTGCTAATCGACTGTGATTACATGGTCACAGTTAGTTTAGCTTAATGTAACTAATGTCGATTGTCATAAACACCCACCTGGTTCATGAATGTCCTTTAGAGAAGGATGGCCGCAGAGTGTGACTACATTATGTGATTTTTCCCTTGGAAGAATACGTGAGGACAAGAGTTAAAACAAAAGGAACCTGAGCAAAGGAACTTCATGCAGTCAATAAAACCAAAAGCAAAAGTTGACTGTTCAATTACCAACAGTAGTACTAATGGTAATCCCCACTGCAAACCACTCACCATCAGCTCTTTGCGAACTATTCAGAGATTAATTTGTATTTTTTTTTAAGAAAGGTCATCCATTTTGACTGTTATTTCTAGTCGGTGTGGACATGTGCAGTGTTACTAATTTTCGCAACTAGTAATGAATTAACTCCCACAATGCTAACTCAAGAAAGCCTGTTTAAATCAACTCCTTTTAAGACATAGATTATATGTGAATCTGGGAGTAAAATGTTCTCATGAGAGGGGGATCCATTTATGAATTAACCCTGTTGCGACCTACTGTGGGTGTAGGGAATACAGAAGGGAGCTAGTTCACCTCTGTTTGGACTGTCCTATCTGGAGCCGAACCTTACCCTGGTGGGGAAGTGGGGGCCTCGCCATAACACTGCACAACTTAGACATTTGCTTTTGCTCCTGCATTAATGTTGCACATGGAGGAGGGGGTTTGGAGGCATCAGTTGGGGAGTGAGATGAGGGAGTAAAGGAGTTGATCATGGGGGCATGAGCATAATTGACGAAAAGCCGAGGATCCTCCAAAAGGAAAGCCATCCATTTTGGTTCAAAGGCTCTTTTTTACCAAAGCAACCAGAGATATCCATGAGACCCCATATAACCACGAGAAAAACACAAGGATTTGCACAGATTGGTCCAAGTTCCTCAGCTGCCCCTGAAATCATGATCCGAAATTATTTCCTGACCCCATGAGGGTTGGGGAAGGGATTGGTGTTTACTACCCCAGTTTAGGAAATCCTGCTCCTGGCAGAAATCTTACACCCCAAAATAAACTAGAGCAACAAAGAAAGGGAAGAAACAGCAATATGAGCCTGTTGAGTTTTCTTTTCAAGGATCTTAAACCTAAAGGCAGTCTTCCATGTGCTCAGTGTAACTGCTGATAAAATAGAACGGGTGATCAATGCCTGGATGGAGGTGACAGTGCACCACTTTTTGGAGAACGCAAGAGTTCAGTCCAAATCAACAGCTTTCTAACTGTAGCTTTGAGATTTGGAGATACAAACTTCACCATCCCCAACGTTCAACACCCCTCCCACATTATCTAAGTCTCTCGCCTCTACAATGCATCTTTCACTCTGGGGCCTCATAAAGTTTGAATTACAAAACTAGGTCACAATGGGGAAATGTTTGGGAAGAATTTGTCTGATGCAAACGACTCTCCAACCACTCTCCCCTGATATGTTTGATCTCAGTACACTCATCTGGAATCTGAGAAGCTCAAATCACAATGATATTCAAACACACCGTCAGTGTGTGAGCAGCATGCCATAATAGCACATGCACTGTCCAAGCATCATACTTAAGAGCACAGAGTTAGCTCCAGAACTCCATTTGGTCTTGTCCTTGGTGACAAGAACTGGGATGTGATGCCACGATTCCCAATGCAGAATTGTTAAGGTTAAAAACCTCCCTTATCTGGACATAGTAAACATTTGGGAAAAAGTGAATACATTTGCTGTCTGCACACTTGAGACAAACCGGTATATTGTTGATCAGCGACTGGGAGAAGGAGGTTAGAAAAATTATTCTTGTTCACTTGATTTCTCTTATTTTCCAGAGAAAATAATTGTGTTGACTTGAAGAAAGAAACGGAGGTCAAAATAGAAGCAATATCTTCAGATCACAAGCTAAAGGTATTGGGATGTTGAGTTTTAACCTTTCTGTGTAACTAAATTCTGTTCTACATGATGTAGTAGAATGACCAGCAATGTTGTTTAGACTGAATTTGTACAGAGCAAGAATAGGTATATCGGCAGTAACTCAGAAATAAGTCTGTGTTCACTCTAAGTTCTGAAGAAAGGTAAAACTCAAAACGTTAACTCTCTTCCTCTCCCCACAGATGCTGCCTGACCTGTGGAGTTTCTCCAGCACTTATTTCTCAATCAGATCTTCAACAAACACACTATTTTGCCTTGTTGTTTTACGTTTAGTAAAGATTTCTATCTAGAGCTTATTCTGTACATTGAAAGTTTCCCCGTTATTTCCACTAGCGTTCAAATAAGGAGAGCCAATATTTTTCTGAATTAGCAACCACAAGGGATCGCTCCACAAATGAATTTGCATGCTAAGACTTCGTGCAGTATTTAAAATGAACAAGGTCTCTTGGAACGTAAATTAGTGACAGGAAGATAAGCTATTCAAGCATTAGTTAACATGATATCACAATAGTTTACCAATAAGTGCTTGTTTTGACCCATCAAATAAAGCTGTCTTCTTGATACTATCATAAACTTATTTATGGACAAGATGAATGAGATTCAATCATAATTTCTTTCAAATTCATTTAACACGACTTGTTGCTAACTGGGAATGTTTTTCTCCCTTTGCCATTTGTTTCTTCCCTGAAGGCGAAACTTATCATTTTTGAAAGACTTATTGGCTTAATATGCTTGTAAATGCGACTTTAGGTGGATATTTTCTAACCAACATATTTAGAGATGTTATTGCACATCTCTACACTAGGAGGACCGGAACCCAGGCCTCCTGCAGCCATGCCTCCAATAGAAAATATGTGGCTTGAATGGCAGACAAAA